>NW_017304228.1:5454625-5455582 GCF_001594115.1 Trachymyrmex septentrionalis | reverse complement strand
ATATATATATATATATATATATATATATATATCTTATTAAATACTCAAAATAAAAATTAACATTTAAAATTACAACCACTTTTAACTTGGATACAAGTTTGCTTCGGGGATGCATCGATGCGGATGGCCGCGCATCTTTCTACTGATAAGTTCTCTCCAGGCAGCCAATAGAGCAGTCTTCGGTTCATCGACCAATGAAAATCTTTTGATGCAAACCTGAGTTTCTAAAACGGACCACAGGGAGAAATCCATCAAGTTTAAATCTGGAGTTTGCAAGCCAAGGTCCATTTTGGTGTTGTGCAACTAACTTTTTTCAGCGATAATTAGCAAAGAAACGAAGAATGGCCCGCAAACTCTCCAAATTTTTTGTCATCCTATAACGACTGATATTTTTGCATACTCACTTGTATTTTTGGAATACTTGAGGTTTATAGTTTACCAGCCACATTCTGGTACGTCTTTGAACGAAAGAAATTCGTTCCCGGGCATCTTGCAGCGATAAATCGACTACGTGAACATGGGATAGAAGAATGGTAAGATGACCGGTGGTATGGTCGTCCAGGAGCGTAATCGGTCTGCTGGGAACCAGAAGAGGAGACATGAAAATCGCGACGACGGATGGTCGGAACTCTCACCGATACGAAATCGGCGGAAATAGAGAATCGACCGATGGAGATCGACTGAGAGCGGTCGCTCTCGCTGCTCGTTTGCTCTTTCTATCTCAATCAATCTACCTATCTGTATCTCTATCTATATCTCTGTCTCTCTCTCTCTCTCTCTCTCTCTCTCTCTCTCTCTCTCTCTCTCTCGATGCACGCGAATGTGTACAGGCCGAATCCCTCCGCGCGATTAAATCCCATCGGAAACGGCGGGTACTCTCCGTGCAGACCGCGGACGGCCGGTCGCTCGGGGGGCTTTAAATAAATAAAGAGTGACTCGCGAGAGGGCGGGGGGGGG
>NW_017304228.1:5450276-5454426 GCF_001594115.1 Trachymyrmex septentrionalis | reverse complement strand
CGGGGGGTGGGGGGGGGAGGGGGAGAGGGAGGAAAAGGAGATTGAGGCGCGTGATCCGTCCTTATCCCAATTGCCGATCGAGCGATTTGAGAAATCGGAGTCTAGGAATCCAAGAGATTATTTCGTCTGTTTAATACGCGCGAATTATAAAAATATCTTTCGATACGCTTTTCTGATCGTATGCTGCATACTTTTTATGCCCGAGAATCTTTGGGATCGTAAAGTTTTCATTTTCTTGCGAACGACGCGGTAGCTCGTCCTATCTGGATAAGAGTCCGCTGCGAAAACACCTCCATATTTTGTCATTACGATCCATCAGTTTATTTTATCGTGTTCTCTGTTGTCATAAAAACTTCCCCGTCCACGGTGTCGTTGTGGGTGGGACCGCGACGATTGGTAACGAGGAAGTAACGACGAGATAAAGAGTCGATTCGCTGTCGTAGAAGTTTTCCGCGCATCGCGTGACTTCCGGCGGATAAAATCGGTTCCGTCGAGAAATCCGCCGGAAAACCGGCGGCTTTGATCGTCGGGGGATGATTATACGGTTAACTAGCGCTATATACATCGCGTGTAAAGTATTTCGCGACCTCCGTTCCCGCCTCTGTTTCCTCGACAAAGCGTAAAACGATGCACGCGCGCGTGGTTGTTATTCATTGCAGAATAACGTATTTAGAGGGTAAGACTGTCGTGTTCGGTTGTCACACGCGAAACACGAATATTTCCGTTCTTATTTTCACCGTCATGCACGTAAAGAAAAACATAGTGGTAGTAATTACCGTACAAGTGACTAATACATAGGGTTGAAAAATTTATGTTGAATTTAATATATTTTGTATTTGTGTCTCAGACGATTTAAATTAAAAATGTTAATTTAACACAAGATGAATATATTGTAGTACAATAAAACACAAACATTATGTAAAAATTTACATAAAATGTAAAACCTTGACACAATTTGGAAACAAATTGTGGAAGCATATTTCCTCACTGAAATTAATATTAATATTTTTTTTTAATTAACACGAACATTCATCTTTTATTCACTTTTATAAAATTTACGTGTTTAAAATCACATTATTTTTGTTATTCGTTCACTCACTTATAGATTGTTATTTTAATAATAAGAAACGTTAAACATCAATTTAATACAAAATATTCAAGTAATATAAAATTTCATGTGTTCAATTTAATTATGCCAACATAATTTAACCACATTATGTAAAATTAACATTCAGATATGTTAAAAATTCACAAAATTTTTTACAAAAATTGGTTTTAACACAAGTATAAAGTTTTTCTTCGTTGAGTATAAATGTTACGTTATATAGAATTAATATACGTGATTGAGAATAAATTATTTACGATTATTCTAATAATTATAAAAGAGCTTATTTTTTAGAATCAGCTTATTTATATACATTAATTCTACATATAAAACTTGCGCAGTCTCTTATTTACTACCACTGTATCTTTTTCTCTGAGTGTATAGCGATTTATGAATCACCTGTTTGGGGAGCACGATTACCGTGTTTTGAATTTCGGTTAACAATCCCGCTGTTGTTGCTCATCATATCGCTTTTCCGTCGTCGCGCTGAAACGTTTATCTGACGAGCGCTCGTTAGCGCGAATATCGAATCTCTATTTGAAAATTCGTATTTCGATCTAGAGCTGACGTGTTGCACCGATTAATATCGGAGTTTCGTTAACCGGCGTCAATCCGCTCCTGACCTGATATATCGATTTATTCGGCTCGCGGATAACCCTGAAAAATACCAAATTGTGCAGTTAAATTGAAGCTAAATTGATCGAAGGAAGAATGTATTTGTGGCGTATATCTGCGAACTACGTATTATGTGATTATGTGTTCAGTTTATTCGATCGAATTAGAGAATGGTGTTCCCTTAATAAAGCCAAAGCGATCGCACATATTTACAAAAAAGTTTGTTTCATCCGTTTGCCCCCGTTTATTTCACACGTCGATCGCGCGATTGACCGGGCAAAGTGCGATCCGTCGTTTCCGACCTTTCGTCTGCTGATTTCTGGCCTCGCAAATTCGTCGATTGTCGCACGGGGAAATGGGAACAGGGCAAGGAAGGAACTACCGGTATTTTCCTCCCGAAAACGGATCGAGCTGTACGAGCGAATTCTCCGGGGGACGAAAGTTTCTCGTGAGTGAAAAAGGTGTGGCAGGCAGTTTTTTCGACCGAGTCCGATAATTTCCACGACACGACCGACGAAGTAGGTGGTGTCGATATCGATATTCGCGGCGGAACGCGCGAATTTGGAAACGGCAGTTCTCGGTCGGAATCGACCGGGGCATAATTTTGTTTGGACGAATTATTATTGCGGTCATCCGCTAACGGCGCGCGCACGATTAGCGAATCCGATTACGTAGCAGCTGTCCCGTCTGTTAAATTGCGGCGGATGATTGATGTCGAGTGCGGACGATTGACGGGAAGATTGCCCGGAGTAAGCGCAAGAAATCGTAATGGATTATTATCGAGAGCTATTTATCGTTTATGAAAATCAAACGTGCCCCCGCAGCGACTCGTAATCGAGCTTTGTACTGGCCCGAGGATGTGACGAACGCGTAAACGCGATTTGTCAATACTGAATTATTCAAAGATCATAACTTTGGCGGCAATCCATAGATATGATCGTCGTCTTATCATCGTTCCTTAACGCGCGAAATTATCAATTTAGTTTTCGTTAATGTTGATATCTATTTGTAAGAAGTTTGCTTTTGAATGTAAATAATAAATTATTTTGCTAGAAATTTTTTTAAGCTGTCACGTTTTTTTAAGTAAAAAATCAAAAGTCTACTTTATAATGGTGGTTTTATATTCTTAAATTTTTGATATTGTTTCTTCCTCTACGTAAGAAATAAAATCGATTAGAGGTAATAATATATAATATAATATGGAGTATCGTGAATTTTTTTTATACACGGAAAGAGCCTTTTACTGGAATATCCAAAAAATTGAGTTAGATGCAAATCTGAAAATAATTTTATTTGAACTATTAAAATATTTATGTAGAATGCTCGAACTGGAATGTCAAAACTTTTTGCAGTATTGCTCCTCCGTGCTTGAGATTTTTACGTAATTATTTTGATTATCCAACGAAATTATTTTCAGATGTATATCTGTGCTATATTTTTGGATGCTTTAAACGGAGAGAATTTTCTTTGAAAATTCATAAAATTTACTCTGAAAATATTACAGTTGTGGTACAATACAATATTTTAAAGATTTTTATCGTGCATCACTACAATAAAATCGATCAAACTTATTTTACCCTTTATTGCAGTTTTATTAACGAATGAGAGAGATCTGCGTGAAAACTCTTCGAAATACAATGTTGCCCCACGGCTGTCATATTTTCAGGATAAATTCGAAGGAAAAATTCTCTGTCGTGCAGAGCAAAACCGTTTCGTGGGAGGGCACCTTTCCAAGTCATTGGCATCGTCGCGAAAATTTGAGGGAGAATTTAACGGTTTCCAGAAATAGTTGAGAAGGGATGAGGGGCCCATCAAATAGATTAAATGCGGGCGAGTGCCGCAGCTGTCGCGCGGCATTTCGACTTCCCGATTTCGCGCGCGGATCCTCTTTGCGGCCCCTCCGGGCCGGCGGCTGAGTTAATCCTTAACGTACGTCGCGATTTCGCGATCTGCATACTGCTTACTCCCGAAGTAATTTCACCGGGGCTTAGAGAGAAGGGCGGCCTCCGGTGGAGGGCGCGAAACGGTTTGCCCGACGTATTAAGTCGTCGGCACGGCGGGATTAACGATCACTCTAACGCTCCTCGCGATTTCGTTCGCACCTACTTCTGGAGGGCTCAGGCGCGCGATGTGCGCTCTTAGAATGTTATTAGCGCTATATTAGGGCGAGGCTGTTTGTAGCTAATTCGTAGTCTCTATCGACAGCGTGATCCGCCTTCGTCCAGACAGCGATTACATCAGCTTCGCTTTGTGTGAGTTTAACGCTAAACTTGATTAAGCGATAAAACTGGTAACAGTAATGAAATATATGCAAAGAAAATATATAGGTATAGGATTGAAGGAGAAAAAGAAATAAATATATATATATTATATTTTTGTAATATTTAATATGTTGTTTGTTAAATGTAGGTTTTAATGCTATGGTTTACA
>NW_017304228.1:5444109-5449109 GCF_001594115.1 Trachymyrmex septentrionalis | reverse complement strand
ACAGCCGAAATTATTTCCGTCGTACGTCGTACCATATTTCGCCGGCTGTACTTAATTAATAAACAAGTATCATTGAATTTCCTACCATTTACTATTTGCAATAAATCTACGGCATATTGCAATTTGATGAAACTAGTGCAAATAGTTGGAGCTGCCTAAAATTTTTTGTTTTATTTTTGTTTCATTTTGTTTCACCGGGCGCTCTCCGTATTTTATAACATTTCATTTTCTATATTTGACGATAGGTATTTTAAACACGAAAGTGCAGTTTAAATGAAATGACATTTGGAAATGTAAACGTAGATAGAAAGCAGTACTAGCGCGCGCGCGCGCGCGCGCCCTGGAGTTTATTAAAAATCGCTGAAATAAATCTGGGACGAGTGCAGCGCTCGGAAGGTATAGCTTCTAATTTGAAATCTGCAAATATTTACCAAATTGGTATACGTTTTTAAATAACAGTACCGTTTTTTACATAATTTTACATGACAAGCTTGATACTTCTGCACCGCGGACAGAACGGACAAAGCGTCCTTTATGAAAGTTACGAGCATTTACAATGACTACAGACACTCCAGTTTTAGCCTGTATAATAGCGTTCTATTGACGTCACTCCTTGTAGACGGAGATACATCTGATGTAATAGATTTTTTTCCGGAAAAATTCTTTGTGCCGGTTTATTAAAACTTAGTTATTATGCGTTTTGAAAATTCCAAGTATCTTCAGCCGTTCCGTCGTGCCTGATTGTCTTAACAACCAAGCTTTCGGATCAGTTAATTTAATCTTCCAATACACTATACACGTTTCAATACACGTTTTGTCACATTGCGCACGGCATACCCAGCACAACTTTGACTGTTTATATAATTTTTACAAAAATAGATGTATTGTTACAAATTTTTGTTTTTTTCAAACCAAAACACTAGATATTAATACAAAGGTATCAAACATATGTATGTATTTTTACTAGTGAAAAAAAGTTGTAAACAATTAAGTAAACGCAGAAGTTTCGAAAAAGACTGTTTTTTGGAAAAAAAAAAAAAAAAGTTGAGTATGCCATACCGGGAGTGCCATTGAAGGGTTTTTCACTATGACTGAGAATAATTGAGATGTCAATATAGAACTCAGTTTTCATATAGATCGACATATTTCACTCTCGTTTATTTGTCCCTTTGGTTTTCTCTTTAGCAGCTTTTTGTCACGATTTGCGATTAGTTACGACTTTCTTCGGCAATCGTATTACTAGGCGTTTTTAGGCGGTTTATATATTCATAATACGAATTGCGCAGTATAATTTTTTTCTAAGCAACTATGTAAAATATCGTATAAACTATTGATTTTTATATTTCTACTTGATACTTTTGTATATAGAATAATTAGAGGAATATTTCGTGATAAAATTATAGAATTCTATTTAAAAAAATAGAGATGATCTTTTTGTTTGGCGTTTTTCCACCTAGAATAAAAACAATGTGATTAGTTTTGTTTTCCTCGAAGTCGTTTCATCTGAAACATTTTTTTATATTATCAATAATTGCAGAAAATTGACTGGATTGATTAAAATGTGATACGCATACATCCTTATGTTTGTATGCACTAAATTCTTTGGAGTGAAATCCTATTCTAAAGAGTCAAGTCAGATCGAGTCAGTTTTGAAAAAAATGTTTCAATTTTCAATCTTTAAGAGTGAGATTTCACGTTTTAGAGTGAGATGCATATTAAAAGTTTTATATATATATATACACTCTATAAACTTTTAATGTGCTTAATCTCACTCTGAAGCGTGAAATCTCACTCTTAAAGATTGAAAATTGAGACATTCTTTATATATATACTATATATATACATAATGAAAAAAAAAAAAATAATTGAGACATTTTTTTTCAAAACTAGCTCGATTTTGACTCTTTAGAGTGGGATTTTACTCCAAAGAATTTAGAGAGTATATACAAACATAAGGATGTGCGTGCGTATCACATTTTAATCAATCCAGTCAATTTTCTGAAATTATTGATAATACAAAAAATGTTTCAGATGAATATATATATAAAAATAATGAAATGCCCATGCAAATCGTTCGCAAGCGCAAAATCGGTCCTGTTCAAAGTCCGCGTCTCAAGCGTCTCTTCGACTTCATCGAGATCGCGCAATCAGTCCCAAAGAATTCGTCCACCCTCCACGTTAGGTGGTAGCTCCGCCGTTTTCGTTCTGACATCAAGGACGTCGAAATGGAAGGAGGTGATTATGCTCGAATCTTTTCCTTATCTCTCCGCCCTTTCTCCGATTCTCTGTCTATGTATTACCTCTCTCTGTCTCTTTGCGAAAACAGTAATCTCCGCCTCGAACAAACACTCCGAACTTGCTGAGAAGCGCTCGTCGAACGAATGGCAATGCGCGCTCCTCCCCCGCCTCTTGTCTTCGCACTTACATCTTTCTCTTCGCCGACTTGAGAATCAGTGATTCGCCACCCCTGTCGTCAGCTTCACTTTCGCAGATGCACTCACGAGTCTTCTGTTTACGCGTTCCCACCCTCCTCCACCGTTATTTGTCTCTGAAACTTTTTCATCTGCTCGACTCGCTGATGCTCGGCTACGCGAAAGTTTCGGTTGTTTTAGCGGCCTATTGCTATAACGGGGCCGGACTGAGTAGAGGCAACCATTTGCGACGTCGGTGCTTTATTGCCATCCATTGAACTTCTTCAGTGTACTTTTCTCGGAGAACGTTATCGTTAAGCGGCGCGCACCACCGTTGTAACTATGACAGTGTGCACGTTAAAAGAAACGGGGGGGTTTTTTTTTAACTGCCAATGTTTAACCTTAAACTCTGGCTATTATACTAATTACCCTCGCCGGCAAGTAAGACTCGCTCAAGTATCGCTTGAGAATGTTACTACTTTCTACATCAATTTGAAAGTATATGTCTGGAAAAATCAAAGAACTCATTTAACGGAGCGAAAATCGACAATTAGATTAGATGTTAAACCACTTTTTATTTTATCACTGATGCGAAATATCCTGATACATTTTTTTTGTTATAGAAACACACATTTAACTCTTCAGAGCTGATAAATCTGTGACTTTACTGTCTCTGGGTTCTGTGATCTGTGAGACCCGTTTAATTTGTATTAACTAAAAGACACTAATTAATTTCAAATAACTAAAATGACATAATTCGTATAAAAGAGAATATGTACGTGAAGTTTGTTTTAATAACGATTTAAACAATGTATTTTTGTAGATGTAATATAAAGAATTTAGAGTTCTGGATTATGTAAACTACTAGAACGATATTCGAGCAAATTTATCTTTAATATGGTTTATAAGCTCTTTTATTATTGGCGATAGATTCATACGCGAGTCAATAGTCGAATTCTAGATTATTGTTGCGCGATCGTCGTGATTTCTACTGTACAGCCTGTCATGTTCTTTGATTGCGTTCGAGAAGGCTCCAAATTTTCTAAGCCACGGCTTAATATTACTTGCTTGCCCGTGTAGCCTATATATGTCCATCATGTTCTCACTAATCTCATGTATATGAGATTTTCATAATATTTATTAAGAATATTTATTAAGTGGAATCATTCTTAATATTAGACTCAATTCCAGAAGATTAAGATATTATATAATCAATTTTAGATCAATTTTAGACTAAAAATTGATTCAAAGTGATAAAAAAAAAAACAGTTTTATTTTGCAAGCCGCCATGTTGATTCTCTTGATCAGCTCTACATAAAATCTTTTTATCTGTACGATTTTATCGGAACGTAGTAAAAAGTTTCACGAAGTTCTATTCAGTTGACCAGTTTGGACCTATTTGTATTTATTCTTTTATGAAATTCTCTGGTAAAAATGTATGAATTTTCCTAGACATTCATTTTAGTATTTCTGTATTTTCATTATTAATTGTAATAATATTGCGTAGGAAATGGGCAATCACTCGATAGATCTCCATTTAGTGATCAAAGCAGCAATATTTCTGGCAAAAATATGTGCAATTTGCGTAGACAAACCTGTCCGGTTATTGTCTAGTATATCGATAAATTATTATCAATCGAAATACTGCATAGCCTACTTATTTTCCTGCTCTTGTTTAATAAATAGGTCCAAATCTCGCACATCTTTTTTGCGCAGTAACTGCGCAAGCAAAACGTTACATCGTAGAATTCTAAGTATTTTACTTCTCAGATGACCAGACAAAAATTGATGTAATTATCCAATAATTGTTCAAAAAATGCATACATTTTTTATCAAACGTTCCTGATACAATAATTGGAATTATCAAATCTTTGATAACTTCATTTATCGGTTTAAAAGATTCTGATTATAAGATTCCAAATTATTAACGTGTTCCCTCCATAATACGTTATTTGCCTTGATCAATGAAATCGACATTTTTCTTCGAAGATTGATAACAATCGGGATTGAAATTCGCTAAATGTAATATATATCTGAAATCGTTCGGATAGTACATCTTCTTAAATCTTCCTAACACACAGGCAGGTGGTCTTTCAGAGGAACCGAATAGAATCTTGGCTCACTCGCGGGGAAAGATCTAGGATCCGTTCAAGCGCATAATAAATACAAGCTCTTTCCCTCCCTCGCAATCCGCCGCGCACAGGGTCTGTTTCGCGGCGGCGGGGGCGGGGTGCGTGGGTCGGGGAAGGGGAGGGGAGGGGGGGGTTAGGTGGAAGCTTAAGAGAGCGGTTTCGGGATCGCGGTGGCGCCTCTCAGATGGACGCGTCCGCGCGCGTGGGGTCGTTGCGGAGGGGAGGGCAGCGTGTCGGGGCGCACCACACCGCCGCCGGCGAGGGAGAAAGGTGAAGGCGTGCGCGTATGGTGGCGCAGCAGGGATGAAAGGCGAAGGGGTAGAATCGAGAGGGAGAGAAAGAGAATTGGAGAGAGAGAGAGTGGCTCTGTGCCACCGGGCGCGCGCAGACTCGATGGATCTCGTACAGGCTCGCGTTCTCTCGGCGTGCTCTGACACCTCATTGGCTGCGCGCCGCC
>NW_017304228.1:5425796-5444020 GCF_001594115.1 Trachymyrmex septentrionalis | reverse complement strand
GGCGGCGGCGGCGGCGGCGGCGGCGGAAGCTTACGCGGCGCCGCGCGAGAGACGCTCCTCAGTTGTGTCAAGCTAGGCGATCGAGTAGGACGCACTTTAATCGTTCCGCCTCCGAGTTACTCTCTCTCTTTCACGAACACACACACACACACACAACACATACACTCACACACATTCTCTCCTCCTCTTTTTCCTTTCCTTTTTCTCTCCCTCCGCCTCTGCCACGTCTGTCTCCTTCTAGACTCCTAGTCCACCGACCGACACACACACACACACACACACACGTCCGTCACGGTACGCACGTCCACACACAAGCGCGAGGCCCACGGCATAAGCGCTCGTACAACAAACGCACACACAGACAGACACACACCGCGCCACCGTCACCCCACAGTCAGCTTTACCTCGGTCCGCTGTTCCTTCTCTTCGTCGCGCGAGCAACTCTTTTTCGATTACTCTTCCGCTTTCCCGTTTAATCCTCCTACGCTTCAATTCGCGGAATTACGCGCGCGTACGAGCATCATACGAGCCAGCCTCGGTCCACGTCGTCATCGTCGTCGTCGTCGCTGCCGTCGTCGCTCGCCGTCTTTGCGCCTGTCTTTGCGAGAGACCGTCTTGAGAAACGCAAAGCTAAGAAGAGAAAAGGCAAGGGAAGGCCACGTCAGAACGAGTCCACGTGATCAGCCGCCGCGAAGGGACTTCCCCAAGCACGTTTAACGCTATACCTTCTCGCTCGCTCTTCTCCCTCCCTCTCTCTCTCTTTCTCTCTCTCTCTCTGTCTCTCTCTTTCTGTACGCCGAGTACGCATGCATAAAGCAGCCTTCTGACTACTGCGCGCCCCATTGTCTCCCCTCTTTGAGTCCGTGTGTGTGTGGGTGTGTGTATGCCTGTGTGTGCCGAGCGCGAGCCACCGGTGTCGTGGAGCGACAGCTTGTCGGACTGAACTGCAAACGATTCAAGGTCGTCATCGTTGTTGTCGTCGTTGTTCATTGACACACGTTCTCGTGACACACACACACGTCGATCGGGAACAAACTGGGCAAGGAACTATCGATGGCTCCCCTAGCTTCCCCTCTGATCATCCGATCGTCCGATGTTGTATCGCTGGAAAGAATATGTCAAGCTGAATGAAAGCTGATCGCTGGGAAAAGTTACGAGAGACCGGACATTCGGCAAGAGAAGCCTCCCCGAGTAGCCGAGCAGTCGGCACGAATAGACGACGAGTACATATCTCTGGAAAAAGACGCGAGTCCGACCACGCGGCTGTCCCGTTTCGGCAGTTCTCTCGCCGATCGTTTCGAGTAAGAGAGCGATCGAGAGAAAGAGAGAGAGAGAAGAAAAACAGCGGGAGAAGACGTGTTTCTCACTCTCTCGCAAGATTAAAAAAGTATCATTAATTAAGCCATGTAAATGATAGTCGTTCGGACGTTAAATCGTCGAGGCCCCGCGAGACTTCGAGAGAAATCGAGTAATAGTAATAAAAGGGAGAGAGTTTACGGTTGTTAGATGTGTAAAACGTGTAATGTGTGTGTGTGTGTGTGTGTGCGCGTGCGTGCGTGTGTAAAAACGAGTCTCGTCGCTAAGTTTTTAGGCTAAAGGTAGGAGTTAAAAATAGAGAGAAAAAAAAAATTAAGAAACAATTCGCGACATCTGCGTCGTCAGGTGACCGTCGAGGAACAAAAAGAATCGCGTCAAGACAATCAATTGTAATTGTAGTGGGTTGAGACATATCGAGGGAAAGAGAGGGGAAGCGTTTGCGACTTCTTTTTCGGCCAGGGCAGTAATGTACGTGTCCATTGCGAAATAAGAGGTCGAGCGATCGACTTTCGTGTCTTTATGTGATCTTCAGCCTATGTACCGATTCTACGTGTGATTCTACACGCTCTACATTAATATCTATATTATTAATATCTATATATTTACACTTACATACGTTTTTACGTGTATAAAACATATCCGATCGGTACGCGCGAGTCGCTGACACGTGATTCGAAACACGGCGGAATAATAGCGAGGACACCGTAAAGTGATAGGAGATTAAGACATATTAGAGGATAAAAAAAAGAAAAAGAAACCTAAGGATCTCTTTCTCTGATCCGGCAATAGAACCTACTCTCTGTCAATCTTCGTGACAATCATTTTCAGCTAGCTTTTTTAGTAGCGTTAACTCAGAGGTGTATCACCTTTTTTCGATAGAATAATATTCGCCCGTCGAATTATTAGGCAGGAATAAACGAGAAGAGGTGAGCGTAGAGAAGGATTAAAAGAAGAAGAAGAAGATATATTTCACGTACCTACGTCGTTTCAATTACACGTACGAGCAAGAGAATCGTGCGAAGCGAGAGACGAGATTACCTCTCCGTCTCTCTCGCGCCTCTTCCGCGCACTAAGTACATATTTAATCCGCACGCGTAAATCTCCCCTCTCTTTCTTCGTCTATCACCCGCGTCACCACCCATCCACCCCCTTCGCGGATCTCCCTCTGCGTGGTTGTAACTGTTGCCTCCTTCTCGCTCGCTCACACACACTTGACAATCATTCGGAAGCTCGCTCTCGACGACGCGTTCGCGTTCGCCGTTCCTCCTAGAGCAAATCTCCTCGCACGTATCATTTAGATATCTCCCCACTCGGCTGTCTCTTATCGCATACGTGGATAATCCTTAGACCACACGTCCTTGTTGTATCGATGTAATCGTAAGAGTAGTAGTCTGTACTAGCGTGTGTACGTCTCGCGTGCGTGTGTATAGCTCGTAAGTAGAATTCAGAGACTGTTCGGTGTACTCACGTACGTACGTTACCAGAGGCCCTTCGTCAAAGGGACTAACTTTCTCTCTCTCTCTATATATATACACACACGCACACACACGCACACGCACATATATATATATATATATATATATATATATATATACCGAGCGTTTCTCCCGTCCGGACGACTATCCGTATCCCGCGCGATTCGATCATCAGCTGAGTTTGTGTGTGCTCTCTTTCTCTCTCTCTCTCTACATCGCTGCTCTATCGAGAACGGCGTAGGACTCGCCGTAGCGAGAAGTCAGAAACGGACGTCAGGTCGGTCATTGGCGGCGGGGGCCATTGAAGGAAAGGAGAGGAAAGGAGAAAAAAACGTCGCCGGTCGTACGTCCTATCCCAAGGGGAGGACGGCGAGATAGCAAAAATAAGAGAGACACGAGGAAAACGCGCGTCCCTGAACGGGGACCGGCGGGGAGAGGAGAAGGTAGGAGGAGGAGGAGGAGGAGGAGGAGGAGGAGGAGGAGGGTACTCGTTCAAGCTGTGGTGGCCCTCGTACTACGAGTGGGGTCGCTCGTGCAAAACGGAAACCGCTCGCTGCCAGGCCGCCGCGTCGCTGGAACGTGCCTGCTGGAACGCACAGGAGCGCGCACGGGCCCTCTGGGGTCTGCAGCAGTCGTTCGCGGCCGCCGCGAATCGCAATCTCTTCCTCCATCCATCGGGCAAGTCCTGGCTCGCGGAGACGATCATCGGCGCCGACGAGACACGTTCCCCCATCACCACGTATTTTCATTCGTACCCGTTCGTCCCGGGTGGTGCGGTGCCCCTGCCCCCGCCCCTGCTAAACGGCATTAACAACCCGGCGGCAGCAGCGATCACCCCGGGGCTGGTAGGACATCTCTTTGGTGCTCAGCAGGCCTGCAACCTCGCCTGCACTTGCTCTTGCAACATCGTTGCTAACTGCAACCCCCATCACCATCAACACCATCAGCAGCAGCAGCAACATCAGCAGCAGCAGCAACAGCAGCAGCAGCAGCAGCAGCAGCATCACAGGACACTCGGTACCACGGCGGTCCTGCTGCAACCAGTTGATCATATCAAAGACACTATGGTGAGTCCACCTTTCTTCGCTCAATCGTTGCCACGAGGAATTCTGCCGAAGGTTAGTCCATCTTCTCTGACAGTATCAATTATCTAGCGATAGACAACAACCTGATGATTCGGATCTCCAATCTTGTCCTCCTTCTATTCTCTGTGGTCTATATCAATAATTATCGGAGGACACTATGGACAATGATATATCCTATGTAGCTGTTAATATTTTCAGTCTAAATCATCAAGTAAGTCGGTAGTCTTATTAATCGCTTTGTTAACTCTTATAAATATAGCCCGAAAGAATTTCCAGCGACCAGCTCGTTAGACTAGACTCGTTATTCGTCGGCCATCCATCCGGTTTGCATCCTCTTATGCAATTACGTCGATCGCGCGGGAATCAGTTGCCTTTCGCGTCTCGTGCTTTCGCGCTATATTCGCAATCTTGACAATGGCGCTGTACTCGATGGGAATTCCGAGCATCCGCGTACTCCGCGTGTCTCCGAAGACAAAGCTCTCACGGGATGGTTCCTAGTAGGAGCTAACGAACCCTCCGGCAGCCAGTAACGAGGGTACTTACTTACTCACCGGGCACGAGTAATATTCCTGTGCACGGCGAAGGATAGAGGCGGTGGAATCAGGAATGGATTTAGTCGCGACGAGCCGAACGATGAATTACTTCCTACGTTTGCCATGTAAACAGGAGGGGAGTATCCTCACCGAAAACCTGAACCTCGGTGTAAATTCGGTGCCTCCATTCACGCTTCTCCTCTCTCTCTCTCTCTCTCTCTCTTCTCCTCCACTGCCGCGCTCGGTAAGCCTTTCGCGGGGAACGCGCGCGCTTTAAATCCCGGACTGTATCTAAGGGGGCATCCTCTTTAATCCTTCGATCGACAGGTGTCGAGTAAGAGAGAAGGAGAGAAGGAAGGCGTCCCGCTTCACGACGTGACATCCCGCGCGATCGGGAATCCCGAACAAACCCTACCCTTTCCGCCTGATCGGATGATCGCGTCGCTCATCGATCCTCTCCAGTACTCCTCCGGCACGAGAACCTAATTTTCTCACCCGTTTCGCATTCCGGGTCCTTCGTTCTCTCTCTCTCTCTCTCTCTCTCCCTCTCCTTCCTTCCTTCCTTCCTCTCTCTTTCTCTTTCGGTTCGTCTCTGTCGATTCGTCTCGTCCACCTTCGTGCCCGAGTTTCGCCGCGCCTCGTCAAGCACGTAGCGAAAGAATCGCATTATTGCCGATGGCTTGATATTTTTTAGTTTCTCTCTCTCTTTCTCTCTCTCTCTTTCTCTCTCTCTCTCTCTCTCTCTCTCTCTCTATATATATATATATATATATATATATATATATATAAATGATATCTAGTGCACGCACGTTTAATTAGCGCATGTAATCTCTAGCCGCAGTTGTTGGAGCGCGGAACTTGCCGCGAGTGTGGGAATCGGAAGATGTCGGATGAGATCGCGAAGTTTGCCTACCACGATCGTACGCGATGCGAGTAAGATCTCGCCAGATAGTGCGGGCTCGAGGAGCGAATCTAATTTGGTAATCATTCGATCTGGTTGGAACACGTAATTCCGTGTACCGCTAGAAAATTCGCCCGTTCGGGCCTGCTCGATCTCGTTGCGAGTTAAAAAATCATTATAGATGGTTCCACGTGCCGCTGAATATTCACACGATTATCACCCGCAGTTTTCCGCTTTCCACAAACGGATTACGCTCGAGAAGTTGGAAAGAACGGCCGTTACCGCCTCCTTGACGGGTCATTCGAACGCGCCACGTTCGCGGAAAGATTTACGCGCTCTCCGGATTTGCGCGAGTCGCGATTTTACGACGTTTAAAATAAACTGGTCGCCTGGTCTGTCTCTCCTTTTTTCCCCTTTTCGCGCTAGATCTATCGACACCCGTTGCGAAAGGAATTACACTTCCTTTTGACAATTGATTGATTTATGTCTGCGCGAATCTCAAATCGGACGGAGTGCACCGCCTGAATATATTCTGCCCTAGCAGAGATTAATGTTTATCGTCGTCAATTTTTTTCAACTAATATCAATATATTATAGGGGTGTCTTTTAAAAAATTTTTTATCCAAATTATTTGTAGAGCTTGAAAATTCTTGTTGACGTCGCGATCCTTCAAGTAGTCGTCGAGATCGTGTTTTCGGTGGCAATTGCTTTCGCATCCCGTCAAGCGGGGTAATTATGTTAAGTGCCTCGTTCGAGGCACCCATTTTAAGGGATGGTACGACGCGCGACTCATTTCGTAACGATATGCGGAGTTTCCGTTCCCCTTTTCGATCCCGTTCTCGTGGCCCTTTTCATGTTTTCCGATAAAATCGGGTCATCCTCTCCCTCAACGAGTGTATCTACGGTTTCTTTCTCCTCTCGAATGAGGCTTGTAAGAAATGTCAACAGCTCAATGGAAGAGATGGAAAATTCGCGAGAATAGGAATGCGCACTCGATGGAAATCTCTTTGGAAATCTGCTTTCTTGCTCGTTATTGCAATATTTCTCGGGTGCACTACGATTAATGTAACACGTGTTATTACATCGAAAATGGCATGCTCGACGAACGTCTAATATTGTCAGAAAAAGAGAGAGAGAGAGAGAGAGAGAGAGAGAGGGGGGTGGTTGAATTTTATTTGGAAAGGACACAGCTTCGGAAGTGGCAAGACTAAGGTGGGAAAAATACTGTCTTTCAGATTTACTTCCCGCAAACATTTTTTAGCATTCAGCTTTCTTTTCGTTGCAATATTTTCAATCTGTCGATTCTCCACGAAAACGCAGGGTGAAATAATGAATACATCGATTTTTCGCGGTGTCTCGTGCAACGGAATATGCATTTTACTGTCACTTCTAATGACATTTGGAAACACTATTGAGATATGAGAAAATTTTAACACGATTGATTCATTCTGCTTTCGCAATTATTTTATTTGACATTCTGAAATTTTTTAAAGAGAAAAAGACGGTATTGCGATTTGTCACTTGCATTAATATTCCGCGATACAAACGGGCGAAATATCTCTTCATCTTTTTTAAGAGAAATCTTTTATTTAATCCAAGCGGATCTTGTAGTGCTTAAATATTTTGGTGCGAATACTGAATTTATATGCACACATTTACATATATTGTATATAAATTATTTGCTATTTTTAAGTTTTTTATTAGCACCAAATTAATATCTAATATTCT
This sequence comes from Trachymyrmex septentrionalis, assembly GCF_001594115.1. NCBI lineage: Eukaryota > Metazoa > Arthropoda > Insecta > Hymenoptera > Formicidae > Trachymyrmex > Trachymyrmex septentrionalis. Next base: position 5,436,981 of record NW_017304228.1, on the reverse strand, counting down.
TATAATTTACAAAAATATTTGGTTTCTTAAAAATAAGAAAGTATAGAAAGGCTATATGAACCAAAAAACGATAAAGTAAATGTGTAAATACAATATAAGAAACGAATATAATTATCATCTAAAGCAAATAACAAATAACAGTCGTTATTTGTTATTTGCTTTAAATCATAATTTACTTTGTCGTTTTTTAGTTATATAGTCATTCTGTACACTTATTTTTTGTATTATTGAACCACGTGATGCACTTTTGTTTATATAATTGCGTTTCAAGACTGAAAAAGTTTCACCGAAATATTTCAGATTTTAAAATCGGCTTTGACCGAATATACGGTTTTTATTACTTACAATTGAAATGTATTCCCAGTTGGTGCGTTATATTCGCCTTTTTCCCTTACGTTTGTGATGTAAACGCTGACAGACGCTTTGGAGGGCCATATTCTCAAATTAAATCAGGTGATATCACTTTAAACGCAGCGCTACTGTTAATCAAAACGGAGTGTCTCCGCGGGAGATAATTATCGGACGTCGCTTTTGAGCGACGGCAACCACCGGTCTTTTCCCACACGTACGTAATCCTTTCTCGGTTCTTGCCCTTTCCCTATTCTAAATGAGACGCTCCGTCATCGCTCCGTTTAATAGCCCCCTCGTATTCCGTCGACGAATTCGCCGAATGGCGTTCGTAACTCCGGCAGCTAGGGTGAAAAGCTGGCGACACGTCAAAATGAAAATGGACGTAAACTCCCGAACGAGAACCATTTCGGCGCGACTTCGTGCATCTCACCCTCGCGTCTTTCCTTCGCCTGTCTTCCTGTGCGCGTTCACCAAGTGTGACGTGTGCATCAACCCGCCAACGCGCCAAATCCGATACACCATATCCACGAGCGGAAATTCAGTACTTCGTATCGTGCGAGAAAAAAATTGATACTTTTTTCCGTCAGCCAAGGCGCTTTTCGCGTGAACCGCGTTCTCTACTCATTACATAGCATTGCTCAAAAGGAAAAGCGAGAGCAATTGCGAGAGCAAATTTAGAAAATGAAGGAATTCAAAGAGAAATGATAAAACAGGAGGAAAACCGAGTAGGATCCGAGTATTGATTAAAGTTCGTAATAATTGTCAATTATACAAGACGACAAACGTTTCGACCTTAGGTAATGTTTAGTGTGTGCGTGTGTGTGTTAAATTATAAATTTAATATTGTATCGTATCAATCAGTCTTAATGAGATCTGATGAATTCGAAAGGGACGCGATGAAATGCATGATTAATGCTCGCGTAATAAATAAAGGAATTTTGAAGAATTTTTACGTATTTGGGCGAGGTTTATTTTCGAAATGTGTGTGTTTCCTTTGGCAAAACAGTGACCGTATAGCATTATCGTCGAAGTTCTGGTTCTTAGAATTCACCACGCGCACACTTTTGCGACGATAAGGCGCAAAAATATTGTGTACACGCGGCTTTATAATGACCGCGATAATTTTGTCCCGTTTGAGTATACATAATTAGAGTAACGTCATACGTGACATAATGTGCGCTTTAACATGCAGCCGCACACATGGAACACACATAAGCTCGGTAAACTCCATCGTGGTATATTCATCAGGAAACTCGTGTCCAACAGTTTCTCATGCCAAGTTAAATTGTAGCGAAGAACCGCCGCTTGTGTTGCAACCGCATTGACCGAACGTCACATAAGCCTCGCTCACACGTCGTTCATGCTTCTTCGAGAATTTGGAAGTTCTCGTAGGATCATGTTTGACCGGAGCTGCTTGGCAGCATACTCGTGTAGCATTTTCGATTAGTCAGTGCTAAGCTCTGATCGAGCCTTTCAAATCGCAGACATTTGTGCACGGCACGAAAATACGAAACGTGTGTGTAAAGAGATACGTAATATACTGCAAATAAATTTCGTGTAAAATTCCAATAATTAGTATAGCGGCTGTATAATTTCGAGTGCCAGTATTAAAGATGTATTAACAACATTAGTGACAGCAATCTAATTGAAAATAATGTTTCACAACAATATTAATGGAATAAATATTTTTTGTTTTAATAAAATATTATTAATACTATCATTAAATTTTTGACAAGATTATTTTCAATTAGATTGCTGTTGGGTAATGTGATTAGCGCATTCTTTTTTGCGCGCGTACTTTACCATGTAAGTTAAAAGTTATAACTTACAAATAAAACTATTCTTTATATTATACAATGAAATAATTTGCGAAAGTAAGTTTATCGTTAAAGTTTATAGAAACATTTATGTAATGATTTGCTAATTACGTACAACTTTTAAACTTTTTATCGATATATGTACGAACGTAAAATATAATATAAAACATAACATTACATTATCATTATTGTATTACAAAAATTTGTACATTTTTTACATATAAAACTATGAAATATATTATTGTTATTATTTTCTGTGTAATGTAGACATATTTACACAATTAGAAGTAAAAGTGCTAATTTTTGTAAAAAAAAAAAGTACAATTCTACACAATTCTAAATTATATAATTTTTACAAATATATTATTTATATAATTTCACATTCTTTTTGTCCGCATATGACATTTGCAATTAAACAGCAGGATTTACTTTCTTATTTTTTTTTTTTTACATCTTATAATGTTTTTCTATTTTCATATTTTCAAATCTCATTATTATCGTTCAGTCACGAGCCACGACAGAATTTTATTTCATAAGAAGATCGTTTTATCGTTGTACAAATTACATAAACGAAGTGGACAGACTCGAAATAGAAGGAGACGAAGGGTTGAAAAAAATAAACGAAAGAATTCTATTACCTTCCTTGTGAAAATTCTTTCGTCCAGCTGTTTACGCGGTAATAATCTCTCAAGTGTAATCGCATCGCGACGCACTAAGATCGTTGTAATACGGCGTTGATCCCATACATATCGTATGCGTCCGCTTGCTCGCGTCGAATTCGTACTTTACGATTTCGAAGCGATGCAGTTCGATGCACCGCTGGATTTCGCCACCGGCACACCGATTCTCTTCTTTACGAGTCGACGGAGCACAAACGGGACTCTCTTACAGGCGAATATCCTACGCGCGACACAGTTTTATCGACGATGTCCTACGAGCTCGTGTTTTTCCCGCTTCTCCGATCCGGCATGTAAAACGATCACGACGACGTGGTGGATCGCGACGAAAAAAGCGACGATTGATAATTCGCCGAAGATTTTACGCGCGAGATGCGAGCTTTCTGTTCGGTTAGGACGTGCGACGTGTGTTACCTGAATCGTAAAATTTTACGAAAAAAAAAAGAAAGAAAAAAACGCACACCGACTGACATGTGAATAAATCGTACGAAATGTATATCGAGCATATTCGGATATATGTACATCCCTTATTTTTCGTAAAGCGCGTGCTTTCGTGATACTATTAGCTCGCCGCTCGTCTTCATAGCGTTATAGACCAACCGATGAAGCATAATAACAGCACGCCGAGCGGCAACTTCTCGAGCAACTAAGCGCGCGTGATGCACGACGTAATTAAAATCCGTAAGTAACGCAAGAGCTTACATGCGGATCGACTCGAGTGATCTGCATAATACGACGCCGCGCGACCCAAATCCGCGTAATAGAGTTTCCACAGAAGAGGATAAGAACGCTTGGAGAGGAATACCCATGTTCTCTCTCTCTCTCTCTCTCGCTCGCTCTTCTCAAAGAGAGAACCTCGTTTCGCACCCCTTTTATGCACATCGCGGGCCTACTTTCGATCTCGTTTTCGAGGATCGCCTTCCATCATGCGTCGCGCATACTTCAGCCTTCGAGTGCAATTCCCTTGCAGACGAAATAGGGATGGTGGTGCAAAAGGGGCGATGTGCAACGTGGGAAAGAAGATACGGGCAGGGAGGGACGATATCGTAATGCAGTATTGTGAAGACGTGCTCCGGGCGAGACAGGTTTTTCGTGCAGTTATGTACGCCTCTGCTTCTTCCACTCTCTATTATTTTTCTTCTTTCGGATATGTTAACAAATATTCTTCAGTCGTAGAATAATGTCATTGAAATTGATTGATATTTAAAAAAATGCTGCTTGATAAAGGGATAGCACAAAGAGGGAGTATAGTGACGTGACAGCGTTGACTACATGCGAATTTTCGGCGGCTTGCTCGACATGGAAAATCGTTCGCACGACGAATGGGATGGTTTCCGGGCTCGGTCAAGCGGAAATTGGTAATCCGATTTTGAACGCGCGAACGTTGGCAGGCCGGTAGATTTTAGAGTGTGTCGATGGATCTCGATTTTGCACTTTTCCGCGAAAGAGATGTACGGCGTGCGTTGCTTTTAAATGCACTTGGAGTTTACGGAATCGTCCGTAGAATCGCGTTCACCAGAAAGACCCTCTTATCTTCTAACAATTTCAAACGGAATATAAAATCTTGCATTGAAATCTTGACTGTTCCTTCTCGAGAATCTGTAGTTTTTCCGATTGACCAGCTGTCTACTTGCTTAACGGACACGATTGAATTTCAATTGAAAGTACGGAGGGAAAATATTTAGATTTGTATCTGCCTTGTATTTTTCTACGAGAATGGCGCGACTAACGGGACGATAACTCATTTATAGCGTCAGTTGTGCATGTTGAATCGTTTTAAATCGATACGCCTTTACAGTCATTTGCAATACTTTATTTCAGAGTTTTATTAAAAAAACGCTTTCAAGTTTTTATAGCCGATGTTATTTTTTCTCCGAAAGAAAACGAATGCAACTTCTATTTTTGAAAACGGACAAAATATTTACAATGCTGACGAGAAAAGGATATTTTTAGAACCACTTTTACAACATTTCATACGTAAAATTTCGAGTCGTACGAAGATGTTTCGGAACCGATTAATTTACGTTGTAATCGATTAGTATTATATTACAGATCTTACACTGAACCAAAACTATACGTAAGTACAATAAAATATTCATTGAATTAATCGAAAAATTGGTCCAATGAATTCTTAAATGATTTATATATAAGGTTATAAAACTATTACTAAAATTCATTGCAAGAATCCATGTATATGTAGTTATATTAATGAATCCAGTTATTGTATCACACAATGAATTAACTGGACGTTAAGTCGGGACATTGATTAATGATTATTCATTCGACCAAAAATGACCAAAATTTTTTTCAGCGTATGAAAAAAATCGTGAGGATCGTTATCGAGAAATCACGAATTTTCGCGAGTCTCGTAGAGACACGTTCTGTGACTGTCTTCAATGCTGGAAAATGCGCTCCAAGTATCCCGGTTATATATCCTCCGGGCATAGTAACGCGAGTACCTACCCGTGGTAAATGTATGCGGTAAATGCTACGGGAAAGAGAAAGAAAGAGCGGAGAATACTCCGGTTATACGGTACGCAGTACGTCAAGAATGGTCTCGCACGGCCACAGGGCGAAAGCACGTGAGAAAGAGTTTCCGTGGGATTATGCAGCCGTTTTCTGCGTTCTACTTAAGGATCGATCGTGTCCTGCCGCGTTGGCTTGCCGCCGTCCGACGGCGACGAAAGTAACCAACCCCCACGTTGTTTCTCCGAGACGTGGCGGCTTATCGGTTTACCGCAACGAAAACACGTCGGACATGCCTTTACCGGGAACGTCCGCGAGAAGGGGTCGACGAGGAGCGAATTCTAATTTTGATCCACTATCAGCTCGCTCGAACCGCTCCATTTTGTTCTGTTCCGTTTTTTCCAGTAAATCATACGAGAGAATACATCTTCGGGGGGCGCATTGTTATCGTAGGCGTTGGCCTCGTATGAAAAGAACGACTTCGCAGAAATATTTGAAAATTAAGGTACAGATGTAAAAATAATTTTGTCGGATCGTCAAAATACGTATAGTTTTCTTGGAAGAAGCACTTTTAATTTATTGTATCTTTTTGGGGGGAAAAAGCAGTAATAAAAAAGTCAAAGGAAAATCAACGAAACATTAAAATTGTTATAGAAATAAATTGTTTTCGTAAGGTTGTTTTTTTTATTTAGCTTTTGTTACGTGGAAAGAGCGCTTGATAAAATTTATTTGATTTAAAAAAATTATATTCAGATTCCAGAAAATTTTTCACAAATTAAAGAAATTTTTTCCTTTAACCGAAATTTCTTTAAATCGAAGCAACCACTTCTCTGGGTGTATAACAGTAAATATCAAGTATTTGCAATTTTTGCATTTTCTTCGAAGAAGAGGTAAGGTGTAGTAATGAGACCCAAAGAAAAAAATTATCAAAATTGTTGAAAAAATAAATATTTTTCAACGAACGCTATTTTTCACATTTATTCGTTGGTTACAAAGGAAGAACACTTTGGCTAATGTATCTAAAATGTATCTAAATTTAGCTAGATACACGCGGAAAAGTAATTTTATTAAAATAATTAATGTAGGATGTGTTCAAGCGCAAACGAGCAATACTGCAAAAAGTTTCGACATTTTAGCAACGATTTTGAGCGATCTACATGATTATTGTGATTGCCTAACAAAGTTACTTTCAGATTTGTGTCTAGCTAAATTTTTCGATACTTCAGCAAAATCGCTTTTTTTTTCCACGAAGCGAATCGATTCCATGATGTGAGTCGAAAGAGCTCGATCGAGAAACGATTCCTCCAAGATCGCCAAGTTCTTTCTCCAAGTTGCGGGCATAGAGATTGCGGCGTGCAATTTCTCCTTGTCGGGGCGGTACGGTGATTTAGGGGAATCCATCACAAGCTGCGGCTGTCTAGATCTATTATTGGGCGCCGGGACGTAAGTTAGCGACCAACGCGGGGGTCGGACGGAGGGAGGGTGGGTGAACTGCAGAAGGGATTCGCGCCGATGGTGTCTAGGGATAACGCGGCGGACGTATTAGGTAATTGGGCGGGGGCGAGAGTTCCGTCGGGGGAAAGGGGTTGGAAAAGGGGGTCGCCGCCGCCGGTGGCGCGTAGGCAGGGAAAGGGATGTGATTTATATCGCTGACACGTGACGCGCCAGCTAGAAATTATCGTTAGCCACCTTACCGCGGATCGTCGAGCCTTCACGTACGGCAGTACTTACCGCATCGCTCTCTCTCTCGTAGGTGAAGTTACGTATAGATTCGCCGGATCGGATTTTAATCGCGTGGGGCGACCGGCGTGCGGCGTCACCGCGTATTTTCGGCTCATCCCGCACGTTTCGGTCACTCCACGCTGTATATTTTTGGGGACTACGGGACGTTTACGTCAGTTCGTGCCGGCATTTCGCCGTTAAACGCGACCGTCTGGCGACGATGCGCTTTATTTGTTCAACGCGAGGTGTTTATTCGGCGGAACGCGCGAAAGATAACCGTATTAAAGTGTATATTACGTGGAAACGCTATTCACGCGACGTTATTTCGTTGAGTTTCCTTGTACGTTTGTTTTTTTTTTTTTTTTTTCAAGTTTCTACCACCTGGTGAAAACCTTTTTCCACTTGGAACGAATGCGACATATTAATCTTCTTCAAAGTATTCCCTGTTTATTTTGGTCAGTATCGATTATCGCGTTTTCTTAAGCGTGACGGTTGATCGTGCATGTTATTGCATTTCGATCGATAGCCTGTTCGAGGGTGATACCGGAGAGAGAGGAGTATTTCCTTTCGGAGCACACAATGACGCGCTATATTATCCGGGAAGGGAAATGTATAATATGAAATCGCTATTCGAAGGACGTATAGTAATTTTCTGCCGGGAATCGATTGAAAAGTGTTGATTAACCAACCGTCTTTTTTTTGTTATCTCGTCTCGTTTCCGAATTTATTATACTATATGACGGTTATCGGTTCGAGATCTTTTAAACGGTGCGTTATTAGAGATGATATTTTTTAACTGCTAATGGTGCTCTATTCGTACAGTTTCGTATTTCGTATTTTTACATGCCTTGCACTGCAATATTATACTGTAAAAAAAAAATCTATCACAGCAAACGTATACATTGGATTATTTTTTTGTGTTAAATGATATTTTTATATTGTATATACATATGTACGTTTGTATTATTTTAGACATTGCGTATAGGATAAAAATGTGCTGCTGTTGTCGAGCTTGCGAAGTATTGCGCAATTTCGTGTTTTCAAGCTTTATTGTTCTCTTCCTCGGAACGGCAATTTATTATTAAAGCTTGGACAAATGTACTCCGCAATCACTAATCAATGTGCTTTAATTTATTATCGAGCACGCGTCTAGATTACGTTTGGCCACTGCGGTATTTAACGTATGATATTGCGCGGTTCGTGCTGTACAATTTTGAAAATCGCCTCAGCGCTAACAGCGTTATATTCAATATTCTCGTTAATTATTCAACATACACCGTTGATGACTACACCCTTCACAAAGAGGTTTTTTCCAATCCCTGTTGTTTACAAACTCTAGTTTACCCTTTTTCGTAACGTTTTTTTTGTACGCCGAATATGTAACGTGCGCTCGCACACAATCCCGAGAGACTTGTGGTTTACGTATCTAATGATATTAATTACCTAATGTTAATTAGAATCGTGTGGCTGAGGATTCGTCTTTATTCTTATTCCACGAAGCATTTTCGTCTACTTCTTCCTTTCTCGTCTACTACTGTCTTTCTCGATCTATTTACTTCTTTCGTATATTTTGCTTCGTCGAATTTTCGCTTTCTCTGTACGAAAAGGACAATTTCGTTGAAGTATTTAAAAATTTAGCTAGAGACGCAGACCCGAAAATAATTTTGTTGGACTATCGAAATAATTATGTAAGAAACTGACTAGAATCTCTGAATGCTTAAACTGTTAGAATTTCTACTTTACTTTTGCAGCATTACTTATCATCATGTTTGAGGTACACAATTATTGTATTTTGCTGACCGAACCAAATTATTCTCAGATCTGTATATAGCTAAAATTTACTTGAGCAATATTATTCTTGCATATGGCAATATCAATTGCACTCAACTTCTACTAATTTCGATCATAAACTCGCACGATCGCACATTCGATATGAAATTAGATGAGAATATGAGTGTCACCCATTATTTCCAATTTCAATTAATCACAAGTGTTCTACTTAGGATAATATATCGATATAAATTAGATAAAAAATTTGTCATTGTTTAGATTGCGAAAATTTCTTTATTTGTCCTGTATAATTACACCTTTCGGAATATTTTTTATTTGCAAATGTAACGATATCGATTACACCTCTGGTACCGTATATAACTCATTTAGAGGAGATACACTTGTACACGCACTTCACGATACTTTGCGAAGAACTGCTGATCATAACTCTTTCGTTGAATGGAGCGACGCGATAGAAAGCGAAATGTTTAATTCCCGCTTAGATGATAATTAACCGCGTTCCAATTTAACGCCAACACTGCAAACGACGGTGATGGAAGAAGAGGCGGGTAGACTAGAAGCCGCGATATTGAAAGTAATTGCAAGGTGCGGAGCTGCAATTTCGTGCTAACGAGTGGTTACATCGAATAAGCGTGTTTTAATCCGCCGTTTTTTCCTCGGACGATCTCATCGATCGCAATCATCCTTTTTTTTTTTTTTTTTTTTTTTTTTCTTTATATCAGCACAATGGGCATATTAGAGCTAAAAGATACAGGTATGTACACTTTTAAATCTATGTTAAATTTAACTTAATGTATTACAAGTCGTCACTGCTCCTACTCAATTATATCGTTATTTTATACTAAAACGATGGTTATTATAATTAGTAGGCGCAGCGACGACTTACATTAAATTAAATTTTACACTATAGATTTAACAGAGTCCGTGCATATTCTGGAATCGGAAAATTAAACTTATCCAGTAAGTTGTTCAAAAATTTATTCCAAATTCTCGCCACATTCTTTCAGTTCAACTCGATGTAAATCATACACGGGAATCATAAACGGTTTTGCTTGAAGAGGAAAGAAAATTGTGATCGCCTGAGAGAAAGATCAATAAATAAAGCCAACGAATATTCATCAATTACAGAAGTATCTTTATTCGAAGCGGATCCTTTTCTTCTTCTTGGGAAGAAGAAGAAGTATTGCGCCATAATCGATACACGCGCTTATTCGCTCGAAGTCCGTGGCCTGCAACATATCTTGGAGCTCAGTCTCGTCGACGGGCTACGGTTAATGACGAGGGTGGGATAACCGAGTCAGCGGGGAGGGGGGGGGGTGGCGCGGCAGGCAGCAGGAGACAGTGACAGAAACTGGGGTAACAAAGGGGGAGGGGGGAATCGCGCGACGATGGGGCCCTGCGGTTTGTCGGTACGTTACTGCGGTACGCGGTGCGGTACCGAGCCGTCAAGTTCATATTGCCGGTTTCCTGTCATTAACGCGCCACATCGGGCGCCAGTAACACCCTCCTAACTCCTTCCACCCCCCCCTCTCTCTCTCTCTCTCGAGTATTCTCGAAATATACGCCCCATGCACACGTAGTAGTACCTAACGTAGTTACCGGTGACTCTGACGTGAGTAGTCTCGCGCTGACACGCGACGTTCGTTTTCACAGTTGAGCGGCGAGACGAGCGATGACACAAGTTTCGTTCACGCGATATCTTTGCCACATTATATCCTCACACGGAGAAGAAAAAAATCTAAGGGGATAGCGCGGTATAAGAATAACGGTGAAAATTCTATCGAGGTGAAATTCGAGGGAGGAATTAAAAAAAAACAAAAACCTTTTCGTGCAGAAAATTGTTTAAATAGGGCTTTGAAAAAAGCGTTGTCTGGAAAAGCGTTTGAGTGAAAGAAATTATTGGCGATAAATTGGGAAAGAATGCAAGTAAAATAATTGTCTGACAGATCGGGACGGGATAATTGCTACCAATCTAACGTGAATTTTGCACGAAAATTTCATTCATTTATACACTGTTATATCTATTTGTTAAGCGAGCCGAGCGATTGAAACATTGTTACACCGTTTTGCGCGCCGTCGAATATGTGGGGGCTGTTGTATCCGGCTACGAAGTCGGCACTTTGGAAAAAAAAATCGAGATAGGAATGTTTTCGTTGATGCTGTCCATTGTACGAGTGAGCTGTCGTGTCGACCTTAAATCAAAATCACACGTTGAAAAATGGGACGTGGATAGGATTTGATAGCGTGCCCTGTGAATTATCTCCGACCTGTGCGACTACGCGTCGCAAGTGGATTAAATGATAAGGAATAAATCGTGATTATAGGACAATCGTTATAAAATAATTTTTCTTCTCCTTGAAG
>NW_017304228.1:5420203-5425696 GCF_001594115.1 Trachymyrmex septentrionalis | reverse complement strand
GAATAAATCGTGATTATAGGACAATCGTTATAAAATAATTTTTCTTCTTCTTGAAGTTCTTTCTTCTTCTCTCTCGAATGAAATTCAAAGAGACTAACTCCGTAGCTGAAAATACATAAATTCTCGCCTAGCGCAGTTTGCGCGAAAGATAAGTTCACCTGTATCACCTATCGCGTTCTAGCGTTCCATTTGCCTCGATGGATCGTCGGGTCGGGTATAGTCACGAGGAGCGGGAAAACAGGTGGTCCGTTTGGAACCTCGATAACTGGAACTTGTCACTTTGTCGACGTGACGATGGCCTCTGAATTCGTAATCATGCTTCCGTGTGTTCTCTCTCTCTCTCTCTCGTTGCTAATCACCAGAATCTTCGGATTAGCACGTAGCTGGAGTGCCGAAGTACTGAATTCCTACCGAGTTCTCCGGATCTACATTGGGGAACGGTGCAGTTTGACATTTCTAGATTCATGTCGGAAAGCGATTTTATCATGAAAAGAATGACATTGCTCAAGTGTTAAAAAAATATAACTATATATATATGCAACACTGATTGCGAGAGAAAATTGTTGATATTTATAACTCTACTTATACATATTTCTATAATTAGGATTGCGACATAATGTTAGTAATAATAATTGTACGTCTAATTCTATCAACAAATGATATGGTCAGCAATTCCCCGAAACTGATTATAATTATAGTTATTTTACGAAAAGATTTTGCTGAAATATTGAAAAATTTAGATAAGCTACACGTTTGACAATAATTTTATTATATATAAAACAATTAGGAATAATTAGCAATTTAAATAATTAAAATCGAATGATTAGGAATTTCGAGCATGGTGGTGACCACACTGCAAAAAGTTTTGACATTATAGCAATCAATTTGAGGATCTTATATTATTTAGCAAAATTATGTTCAAGTTTGTATCTTAGCTAAATTTTTTTTAGGTATTTTAGCAAAATCTGTCCATATTTGCTCGCGCGTTATTACGCCAATTTAATTATATCAATGATCTTTTTATCATGAAAAAAGTTCTATTATAAAAAAATTGTAAAAAAATACTTTATCATAAAAAAAAAATTTTGTTGTCAAACTTCTTTTCTGGCTTTCGTTTTTAGCTTTCTTTTTTCAATTCTCCTTTGATTTATAGTTTGAAAGTATTGGTAATTGGATTGCCATCAATCCGCAGGATAAATTATGTACGTTTAGTTAATCAGTTGCAGTGAAATCGCTGGTTTATTTGTCACAGCTGTGACTCCATATTTGCGTGTTCCTTTGTAACGTGTTTGAATATCATCTTGCTTCGTAAGCGACAGTAAGTTTCATGCGTTTTGATTTCTTTTATCACAGAACTCCGAATGAATGGCGTACGCGCTTGTCTTCACGTGGGAATAACATCGGAGCAACAACAAAAAATTTGTCGTGTTCCTTGGATACCATTACGCGGTGGTTTCGCTATACGACAAAGAAGTTCGGCGTGCGTAAATCCCTTTAAAGCCCGCGCCGCGTCTGTACGTGGCAGCATCGCGGAAGAAGGGTGCGCTCATCCCCGTCGCAAATTTCATCTTTTGTCTTTATGCCACCTTTCCATTCGCCCTCCATTCCTTTTCTCTTTTATTCTCACATTCACACCTCCTCGCGTTTTTCCTTTTCTCGTTTTTCACGAGTGAAGAAATTACAATATAAATGAATCCATACCCTTATAGTTTGCCAAACTTCGTTAATCATTTGCTGATTGTTGTGAGTGAATAATATTCGATCGATTTAATTTTCCTTGCCTTTTCCGTCACTTTTCGCAAAGTCCTCAAAGTTATTTCGAGAGTTGCTAGGGTTTTTAACGTACGAATCATGTAATTGCAACGCGTCTCTTACGTAACTACTCGGAACGGAGTAGTCTGTAAGAGGATTACATTTGTTAGAGTTTGACGGTAGCGGGACTAGCGGGTTGGAATGTCAGATGGACGTTCATGTAGAACGACTCTCGCTGGAATTTCAGTGACCCGCACGACAGAACCATTCCGACTATCCGCTCGCTGTGACGAATTACTATTGTGCGCATTTCGATTCTGTCATACCGACGCGCCGTTGCGTCGTGTCTGCTGACAGAATAATTCGCACTTTATTGCAGGGATTGAGTCGTTCCTTTGTAGTAGATTGCATTCCTCGAGGATCTCCGTTTCCTGCGTGTCATTGCCATTTTTCCGCGATTACGATGCGTCGTCGATTAACTCGACGTACTTTTTATATTATAATAATATGATATAAAATATAATTATTACAATATAATAAGTCTATCATATATGTGTAATTATTATATTATTTACAGTTCTGTATATTATCTATAGTTGGCATCGAGAATGATTATAATTCACTGTTGCCTTTGTCGCCAACTATATAGGTATTTTTATTGCATATAGAACTTATAAATGTAATTATTATTACTAACTTTAGCAAATAACTATGAAAATGGAGCTTCTAATTTCATTATTTTGCTATGCAATTATATTCGTAAATAAATTATACTCATAAATACGAAACATTTTCCCCTCACAATCAGTGTACAAGATATTTTTATGAATTTGAAAATTTGTTTTTTATTATGAAAATATAATATAATAAGAACTTTCATACGGTATTATTTTTTTTTCGGTTTTTGAAATACATACTCTATGTACTCTTTTTATTTTTTTTTTCCATTTTTGTACGTGGATTAATCTCTCGAGTTTGATGTCAGGCGTGATGTGCGTACTTTGAGCAATGTATATTATACAATTTTTGCATAAAAATCGTAGGCTACGTGGTAGCGAATGCACCTGTGCCGTTAATCCACGAAAGTGTAAACGTTACCTCGAGATAATACACGTGCGATAATTTTCATGCAAGTAACTGTAAAGCATGGACTATAACTACAAGCGCGTAGGTATAGTTCGTATAAGCGATAAAGCTTAAATCTACGCTTACATCTGACGTTATGTATGCAACAAGGTAAACATTATGTTCCTCTGCCGCGAACAACAACGAATCCATTTTCTGCGCCGTGGATAAATTCGCGCGATATCGCGGGGGTTTCCTCCAATCGTTTCCTCTCATATTTCAGGCGAGGAGAGACGTGCGCTTTCCTTATTTCGGCATGATTGCACTATTTTGAAAACGTTTGCCAATCGTTACGAACTTACGAGTGTGTTCGGGAACGAATAAATTTGGAAGTGCGGAGTACAAAGGGACCTGGTTGCTTTATGAAAGGAATTCCGTCATCTTTGCATACAGAGAAAATAAAAAAAAAAAAAGGAATATAAAACCAGTTTTCAAAGGCCATATGAAATTACGACCCGCGAAATCTTTTACGTGCAGACAGGGCCCGAGATTAAATTTGCTTATTTGAAATAAGAACGTGGTGCGCTTTGCAAGCAAAATATTAAAAGATCCTGTGACACGCGGAGCATGTGACGGAAAGTTCGCAAAAGTACGAGAGTTGGGATATGATCCACGACCCACATTTTCAGCCTCGAAGTTACAGCCTTCTCTCTTTGTTTATTACGGTCCAGAGTTCTGTTGCTTGTCATCGGGCTCACGTACGTGTTGTCCGGATCGTGCTGATCGGACATCTCATGAAATTGGCTTCTCGTGGATTAAAAAGCGAATCTGCCGAGCTGAACCACCTTCTGTCCACCTTCTGTTTTTCGCGACTCAAACTTTAGACGCCTCCGTTCGCTTTTCACAGTTCGCGCTCTTCTCTCGTCGGTGAAAAGCTTTCCTCTCCCCTACCCCCCCCCTCTCTCTCTCTCTTGTGTCGCGAAAGCTATTTCTGGAGATTCTTGGGAGGATTATTGCGGCGCCGCGAGGCGGGAGCGGCGAAGTAGACCCCCCCCCCCCTAAGTCTACTTAATGCTCAAGTTGCCGGAATCGTTTAATTATTTCGCGCCGCGGTGCTCGACGCCCACGAAGCCTTCCGAAGCGTTTTTCGCGCGCGGCGAAGTTCGCGAAAATGATCGTCGGCGCCGGAGTTGCGTACCACGGCTGGGCTGTTTCAATAATAGTTACAGTAATCGCGCGGGGACGGGTTGTCGTAAGTATTCCGCACGTATCGGTGGATATTTCTCAGAAATTAATAATTAATTTATTCATGAGAGAGCAGATAGAAGAAATACCATATTTGGTTTTGTCCAAAAGCGGGTCTCAGCGGGTCTAATAATATTTTTCTATGAATTTTTGCAACTTTCAATTTATGCAAACTGCGTGCCGACTATCCGTCGGTCGTGGCGCACAGTGCCTAAACTGAAACTGGTGCGTACAACATTAGAAATTAAGTCGACAGGCAAGTCGATTTAATTACTATATATTGGCGCTCAACGATATTTCAACCATTTTTCTCACCGCCTTATTTTGAGATATCTTTTCATATAGGTGTGTGTTGAAAAAATGTCTATTCTTTTCTCCATGGCAAAAAAATTGAACAGGTGCTGTTCTACGATGCCCCACGAATATGGGAAGAAGTGGGTTAAAACACTGTGAACAATTTATTGCAGAAAATATTATCTTAGCTAGAATAAAATAGTAAACATTCATATAGAAATATTACTACAGGCATCTCAAGATCCACTTTGCCAGAATACGGCTCTCTTCTTCCCTTATTCGTCTATTCACAAATATCGGTTGATTTCTCATTTCTTTATTCTTTATTCTTATTTACGTCTATCAATATATCTCGTAATATTTTCAGTATCTTTTCTTGAAATTAATTGTTATTTTTAACCGTGCCTTTAGCCGTTTTCAGAACAGGTTTGCGTTACCATCGGTACTTTTTGTCTGTCTCCATTACATCACAACTATGGCAATGGAGAGAGTTCTAAAGAACCGTTCGCGAGGACACTCAGACAAAGTTACTGATACATCCGACTGCCTCTCAAGAGTTAACGTATCGTTTCCACGAGACTGCTTCGCTGAGGAGGACATACTTTTCGCGTCGTCTGAAATTCCCCTTCACAATGGTAGAGGATATATATTTTCCCTTCGACGAATCTCGCGCGTCTCCACGGCGACGGAGCCAGTGTAGAGACGTCCAGTATCCTTGCAATGCTCGCTTCTTTCTCTTCCTCTTCTTCCTCTCGCGATTCCTCTCGCAATGAGGTTTCCATGGCGCTCGGCTGCGGCCCCGTTTCGATCCTGAAGCGCGTCATCTTATCCGTGAATATCTGCAGAAGGAATATGTAAATAAGCCGACTGAGATATTCATGCTGCTCTTGTTGTATTCCCGTCTCTATCCCGATTGTCGTCATCCGCCTCGTGGATAAGTATGTTTGTGCGATGGCACATGTGTGACGCACAAATGCGCGCTCGTTTATATGGGATTTCCTCGCCTGAATCTCAACAAGTTTCCTGCTGATTTTGGAATAGATATGTTCCTATTAATGATTTTGCTACACTTTGTTACTCTCCAAATCCAGATGTATAATAAATATCTTCATATATATATATATAATATGTGTGTGT
>NW_017304228.1:5399963-5420103 GCF_001594115.1 Trachymyrmex septentrionalis | reverse complement strand
TGTGTGTGTGTGTGTGTGATTTAGTTATCTGTAAAAATAATACTGTACTAGTTTAAATATCTAAATCCATTTTTGTATGTAATATAGTGTGTTATTTTTTGCACGGGAGAAGTAAATCCTATATATACAATATATGAAGTTACTTGTTACACGGTTGGATTTGCAGTGTAATTAAACGCAATTTTGTAATTTTCAGTATTAAACACTCTTGGAATAATTCACTGAATATGTTTCGGTGTATTAAACTGTCCATTTAACACTTCACTGAATGTAAGTTCATACTCAGCGATATTTATTAGTTTATTAAAGACAATGATACACGACTTTCTAATTTCTTTGCTGAACGATACAAAGTGCGTTTTAAACGGCATCTACAATGAGATTTTAAGACGTAAAACTTAAGTTTGAACCTTAAGCCGTGAGAAATTGCCCAGTCATAGTTGAACGTGTGGATAATAATCCACTGTGGTTGGTCAATTTCTCACGGCTTATGGCTTAAAGCTTAATTAGTTTTATTAATGACAATTATAGAATCTCTCTATTTATTTGTAAATGATGATATAATCTCTATTCATTTTAGTTACTAAGATGAGGCAATAGTGAAAATACAAAGTCGCGATCAAGTTGACTATTTGACAACAGAATTAAAACCGAAACGTTCGAAAGAAATTAATGGCACGATCGGTGAAATTTTAGACAATCGCGCTCGGCCAAATAATTTGCAGCTTCATCGAAAGGAAGGAAATATTGCTACCTCGGTTTACAACCGGATAAATCTTCCGACACGCTGGCGACACGTGTCGTGAAAAGCTTATCTCTTATTATTTTCCAAGGTTCAAGCACCGCCAAGACGCGATCGTTACTCGGCGAGAGGTGCTGGAAAATGCCTTTATTTCTTCTCCGCGAAGTTCCAAGGAGGCGTGGGAAACGTGGGAAAAATCCTTTCGATCTCGCAGACACGAGTCCGCCAGGTTGTTTTCTTTGTCGCCATCCTCTCTTTCTTTCCTTCTGCAGTTCTTCTCCTTTCGCCACTGCAGGTTTTTACTCGTCATGAAATCGGGCGGCCAAATAAAGCAAACTGTCGTACCTTTCTCGTTGAATGACGCCGACGACGCGAAAACGAGGGCGTCGCGGCGCCACTAAGGGCTTTCGCGTATTTCTCGGCTGTCACATTATCACGTGATAGTCCGACGGAAACGCGTTGTTGCCACAGATGTCGGAGCTCGCGAGCATCCTCTGCTCCAAGCAGCAGCTGTTCGTCCAGCTTGTTCAAGTCCCCGTTTATCTCGCAATCGTCATCGTCGTCGAACGAAAAATACGCTACGTCTAATGACGGATATCGTCGGGCATCGTAAAAAACGGAGCAATATGTTTTCGAAGCGAAGTTAGTTCTTTGACGTGCAGAAAGGATTTATCTAAAATAATAATATTTAACAAGTTTTTAAGTAATATATTAGAATATGCTAATAACGCAATTAAATAGGAAAATGCCTTACGTGATCTGACCTACTATAGATCTCTGGTGTTTAATAATATTTCAGAGTGTGAATTTATATATATATCTGTTCCGCTAAACTATGCGCAGATTTAATTTTTGATCTTAAAGCACAATTTTGAACTGAGACGGAGATAATAAAATATCGCAAATTAAATTGACAAGCAATTTTGGGGGCTAATAAGAAGTTTAATTAATCTTTACTTAGAGCACAATTTTTGGTGAATTCTTGACAATTCTTTGCGAAAATTTTCTAAACCCGAATATTAATTTTAATCGTAAAATAAGATTGTACTTACAATTAACTTGTATTTTCTTTATTTATTACTACTGCCATGGAGCGACGCGCATATAAATAACACTTATGAATGATTTCAAACCAACCGTCAAAAGTGGTTTTGACAGCGACAGGTGCACTTTCACGGATAATGTTTCACGTGTCTATATACTCACGTCTCTGTGGAGGACCTGTGTTCGGAAGGATACTTGGTCGTGGGCCGTGATTACAGACTCGGTTGCCCCATGGCGGTCAGCCGCCATTGTGTATCGCTTCGAAAGCTCGATGGACATGCACCCGGGTAGCATCTACCGATGTATAATGCAATAATGCAATAACGCGTCCTGACCTTCGTATAGGCTTACGAAGTTCGGATATTGGTTACCGTGTTTAGGACATGGCGCTCTGCCATTATACACGTTGCTCCGTTTAATCCTTTTCCTCATAGGCACTTTGCGAACTGCGTTATTACGGGACAGAAATATCTCGGATCCATTAATGAAATGAGATACGCGACAAAACAGAAATAGATGTTAAAGAAGTACATTCGGTGGGATGAGCGTTTTATATTTATCTATCTGAACAATTTTGTTTTTATCGCTTAGTCAATTATTGCTGTATATACGTATTTTAAAGCGTGTTCTTTTGATATTTATTAATTGATTACAGAGTGTTTGCTACCTAGAAAAAACTTGGGGAAACCTGGAATTTTCAGGGGATTTCTCCTTTTACCTTTGAAACTTGGGGATTTTTATAAAATTTTATTGGATCTCAAGAAAAGTTTTGGAGTTTTACTTTTAAATTTAAATTCTGTCTTTTTCTGAAAACTTTTTTTTTTAGTCATTTTTTCTTGATAATGCAAAATGTTGGCAATTAACAATTAGTAATAAGTCCGATATACACATCATACATTTTTATGTGTATATATATTTCGCGAGTTTTTCTTTAAAAAATCAAGGTGATAGTAAAATATACTCACAATCAGAATAAAGATACTATTTTATAGTGATATTCTTCTCTCTCTCTCTCTCTACTATCTTATAATTTTGCAGCTCTATATATATAATGATAGGAAATGATAAATATCTTTTCATAAACCCTGTCTGCTAATTTCCAATATATAGTTTATTTACTTTGCTTGCACTTTAATTTATTTCAAATTGCATTAAAAAATTCTCTAATTTTATTTGAAATTTTGAACAAAAGTATTTGGAAATAAATTCGAGAATTTTCAGGAAAACTTGTAGAAGATTTTGGTAAACGTCCTGAATTAGAAATGTAAAATTTAACAATTATTTTTCCATCATACTTTTTTGAGTCCTTTTGATATGAGAAATTATTATTATCGTATTCCTTTCGCTTGTAATGATACTTTGCGCAAACCGCAATTTTTATTTCGACTGCAGTTTATAGAGACTCGCTTTGAAAGTAAAATTCGGAGTATAAGAGCCATAAGTCTTTTATGGCATATATCGTGCGAGTCAAGGGGAATTTCCTTCATGCCACCGCCCGCTTTCGATCTGCACAACCGACGTCGCGTCGTTTTCTCGGAAAATCAGAAAAAGATTACTTATGCTATCCTTAGCTCGGAGTGCACTTTCAGCGAGAGCGTTCTGAGAGAGAGTTGCAATTCCAAAACACTAAAAGGGATGTATTATATATAAAAGGGTGTAAGAGATCGGATTACCACTTTGACACGAATAACTCTTGCTCCCTTTGATTTAGAATTATTTCTCTTCGCATTGCCGCTCGTATACTTTTTTTTATCTTCCTACGAACTTCCGCTGTAACTTTCTACTATATTTCTGAAATACGGAATTGCTATGTAATGTATATCAAGAGGAGGCTTAGATGAACTAGAACATAAGAAACATAAAATATTACGTTTTATAATACAGTGGTGCCCAAATATTCTTGAATCAATTTCGAGAGAATTTTCAGGAATTTAAAATCTGAAGACTTGCAAATCGCGAAAATTCATATTCTCAAAAATCGGTGAAGAAGAATACAATTTGATATGAGATAATATATCATAGAATTTTAGAATAATGATAATAAAACATGATTTTATTACTTTTTTTGGTTCACATTTAGGAATAAGATTGTGATTTAAAAAAGGCAGAATATATATTCGCAACATAATAAAATATTTTGTTCTAACGATTGTTGAGTAATAGATTTTAGTATTAAAAAAAATTTGTTTAACGAGAATTAATTTATATTGTGATTAAAACTTGTATTTGTAACGACTTTTCGTTTTCCGAAAAATATGATTTTGTAGAGATTCGATCGTGTAGAAATCTTTCGCGCATTTTTTTACAGAAATATTTTTGTAGACTTAATTTTTCATTTAAAACTTGTATTTCCATATACATAGATATCATGCATATATCCTCCTTTCTGCAGAACTTTTATTCTCTCTCATGTCCGTTTCTGTTAACCAGAGTTTGAATTGATTGTCCGATATCTTCTTTAAACTCTCTTTCACATTTTTTTATTGAGATCTTACTCCGACAATAATTCAAGCAGTTCAAATCCGAGGCGAAAAGGAAGAAGAAGTCGTCTTCGTGAATCTTTTTCTGCTCACGCTGTGAAATTGTTTCCATCGCGCACGGAAAATCTACAACTCGACGACGAAGTAAAAAGCTTACGCGTATGCAAATTTGTTGGACTGTTTTTATCTTAGTGTTTCTGTTTCGTATAAACTTCACTCTTTTCTGTATTTTTTGGACTTTTCAATATTTTCACGTTCAGCTTTTTCCTCTTCTTTCCCACAATCCATTGCATACACAATTATACGACACCAATGTTATTGTTGACCTGGTGATACATCACATAATATCTTAATAATCTTATCTGGTATAATCTTGTCTGGTATTGTTGCATTTCTATTTTATATTGATATTGTTTCAATAATACTTAAAAATGCTTCAGAAATGTCTAAAAAGAATGATAATACATATTCAAGGATTGCATGAATTGACGTAGTATCTATTTCTATGCATATCGATTCATTGCACGTGCTATCGCAATCTTGTACCTTGCACTGAGTCTTCAGCTAGTATCTAAACTGCTATGCATTGCAGATTAATATTCGTGAATTGAAGATTAGAATTAGGCCAATTAGTTTCAATCTTAATTCATTTTATTCTAAAAGATTGTTATCTTTAGCATTATTATAAAATTTATAATCAATTTTATTTATAGTATTATTATTTCAGCTTCAGTTTATGATTGCGTTTCAGTAATCGGCGTACAGTTTATACACTGAGAAAAATGCCTGCTTGGATTAAGAAATTCTAGTTAAAAAAAGATCAGAATTTTTTGGACGAGAATTCGAATTTTTCTGTGGAATCTTCTAGAATTCTAGTTGCGACAACCGGAATTTTCATTGATATATAATGGTATCAATTTTTTTTGGTTGACCTATTTTTAACCAGACACCTTTTTCCAGTGTATAACTGAAAAAGTTGATTTTATCCCAACTATTTATAAATTCTAATTTCCAATCCTTAATCTCCAATGTATAGTTTGATACGGGTTTTAGCAGAGTTACAGTTACAGCGTGCAATTTTTACGCGGCTCGAAAAACACTGATCCATCCGATTCACTTTCCTCTCTATTTTTGCGTCCGACCGCTGTATACACATTTTTCATTGTAAAAAAAAAAAATAGAACCGCGTCATAGTCAACAACCATAAAACAGCTGTACAACAATCCCTGTCGCATCCAGCCGGAAGTGAACATCGAGGTGAAACAAGAGGGTCGACCGACGTGCGGGTTATATCGTGCATAATGTACATTACGTCAATCTTGTCGCTTAGATACGCCGTATCAGTTCAATTGTGCTTCCAAACATACTTCCTTCGGAGTATCTAATTACAGTTTAATCGTCGGATTCGCGACGAGTAAAGCATTTCGGCGGTTGTTACGTATAAGTTTCTACGCGCTCGATCGTTAATTAATACAAGAAATTGCTGACAAGATTTCTTCGTTTTTCCTCGCAATTTTCTTCCAATTTCTTCGCGATAATTTTATCGAAGCGAAATTGCGTTGCAAACACAATTATGCGGACTCGCGTAGAAGTTTCCACGCTTCCGTCGCGCTCCTTAGAAGTCGGAACTTCAGACGATGGATACTTAGGTGTGCCTTGACCTCAACCTCGAAGCCGCGGAATGCATGTAAAGAGTGGCTTGTCTCGCCGCACATTCCCGCTTTTCGCACTTACGCTATGCGCGGCCATGTGCACTTGGACATTGCACTTTCTTCGTCTTTCTTTTAACCAGTCCTCTTCCTTCTTTTGAGACCCAGACATTTTATTTTTGTCACGCGTCGTCGCAAGCCTCTCGTGTACGTTCGAGCTATCCCTATCTCCTCGATCGACGGACGCAGTCGTTTCCGTTTTCGCAGACGGAAAGCTTTTAGATTAATTGCCTAAATCTCGGAGATCTAGTTTCGACAGATAAGCGTGTTTATTTGGACTTTTTATGACTGGATGACGTGATTTCTTGAGCACGAAAGATTTTACTGGAAAGTAAGATAAGAAATGTCGTGATGCAAAATAAAGACTACGAAATATTATTTTAACAACACGCGCAATTAATAATAATAATAATAAGAAGAAGAAGAAGAAGAAGAAAATCTATAGATCTATATGTAGGTATATATAGTGTTGTCTAACAATTTAAACCTAAATCTAAAAACTAATGTAAAATAAAAGTAAAAGTGAAACAAACCAAGTTAAAAGATAAATATAAATGATAAAAACTAACCAAGAAAAGTAAGTAACAAAAGAGACAGAAAGTAGAATGCAATTAATATCTCGGAAATGTTTCCTTGGCGATACGAGATAGTTGGTGATGACGCATTTAATTGAGGTATAGTTTTTACTACCGGCGAGAGAAAAATGCGTCCTCGACTAGTATTTCTGGCCCCCGCCATTCGTTTCTTTAATGTAAGAAATATGGCGAAGTAACTTGACAGAAGAAACCTGCTGCCCTTGTTTTACCACGCTTGGCTTTCAGGCGTTCTTCCGGCGAGCGATTCTATGACTGATATAGATTTATTTGTATATTTTCTCTACGGGTAAATCACGCAATTTAGAAACACGAAAAATACACGAGGCGTGAGACCATAAAAAAATGGCGATGTTTTTGAATCATCGATACAAATGATTGATTTATGCGACAGAAATAAATTACAGCAGCACTTTTGGTGTTTCAGTGAACCGATACATTCCGATAAATCATGAATCGCGATTTATGTACGTTTATTATAAAAACTCACATCACGTAAAAATCTGGGTTATCTCCTTGCACTGTCATGCGTATTTTCACGAAACGTTCGGAAAAATTGTTTAAATTGGCAAAAAAGTTTTGTCTCTTCGAATCTGTCAGGAAACGATTGACGTATTGAATTCAATTGATTTCAGAATTATCGTGCAGTTATTTTATTTCTATCCTTTCTATGAATAATAATTAATATAATTTCACAAAGATTTCTATGAACTATTTCGTAACGATAGTAATTTGCACAAAAATTAACCCTTAACGTATATAATCTTTCCATCTTTTATTATACAGAGGTCATTTTTTTGATTTTCATCAATATCTTGTAAATATAAAAATTATCAAGTGACTCTTATATATCCTTTAAGATGTTTAAAAAGTATTTATAAAGTCGTGTATTAAATAAGTAGATGGGATAAGCCACAGCACATCCAGGTATAGTTTTCTTTAAAACCTTGTTCTGAGAAAAACGAAAATAAAATTGCTCCAGAAGTTTAAAGTTCGTTATTTTTACTTTGCTCCATCTCATAAGAGTACAACTAATGCAAAAGTAAATTTAACTAAAGCATAATACACTTAATAAAAAATGTAGCTATAAAATTAAATTTTTATTTATATTCTCTCTCTCTCTCTCTGAATATCTCGCTTACCAATTTGCGTATCTTCAAGCCATCTGCTTAAAGAAAAGAAGAACTTAAAAAAGGTTAAGGAATAGAAAAGGATAGGGATCGTTATTTAGCCAGGAGCTTGTAATATTTCCAAGAAAATAAATCCTCAGGACAAGGAATAACTCATATATTACGTGTAGGTATTAAAGGCCGCAGTACAGATTTTTGCGTAGCGCAACGAGGCATAAGAAAATCAACGAATATATGAAATAAAGGGATCCGATCGATTTATTTTCTTACATCTCACGTGTTACGCAGCGTTAAAATCTGTACTTGGTCTCTAAGGATTAACGCTGTTTCTCGATTCAAGTGCTATAATTAGATTTCGGACGCCACCAGCGACAAACGCCGTGCAAAGACACACGGCGCGTGTGAAGTAGTAAAACAATTTCATAGTAATTCGAAGTTACCAAATGGACGGTGCCCGTGATTCCCCATCTCTCCGTATCTCCGAATTCAACAGGTTGCAGCTGGTGGCTGGAGGAGCGCCTCCTCCTCATTCTTCTTTTGCTCGCCCTTGCCTTCATTCCTTCCTTCCTTCCTTCCTGCCTGCCTGCCTGCCTGCCTGCCTTCTATCCTTCCTTTCAATTAAGTGGCTTGCGACGCGTACTCTTCTGCTGCAGCCTTTTTCCAGCCGCGAGCGACACGCTTTGATCTCACGTTAATTGCGCGCGTTAATTGTACGGTCGCGAGCCACGCGTGCATCTCTTGGAACGATCGCAAGCACGCGGTCGTTAGCTTGCAGAAAGGCTTGTAATAAAATATTTAACAATGCCTGTAATACGTAAAAAAATCATGCTCGCTCGTCGAATATTACATTTTTATTAGATCGAAATTTATTTATCAGATCGAAAGTATTTTACGATCTTTCTACGAAGAATTAAACTCGTAATCATCGCGGCTCTCGATAAACTTCTTACGTACAACTCGCGGTCGCAGAACCGGCCGGAAGGAAGTCACGGAGGGAGAGTATAGAACGAAAAAAAAAAAAACACTTCCTGTCGACTATCGCAACAGACCGTGACGGCCAGACCTAAGTTGGCGCTGTTCGCCAACGTGACCGTTCATTACGACTTTATCTACTTGCCCTTTCAAGCCCGCATCTTTCACGTAATTATTGAGACGATTTATTGGACATAACTTTCAACTTTAAGACTTCAGAACAATTTAGCGAGCAATAATACTTGACATACTTTTATAACGGTTTAAAACGTTATCGTTATCCAGACATATAATTGTTTGTTTCTTCCGTTGCAGGTAAGAATTCCAGACCTTTCGAATTTTCGTCCGTTCCCCACAGCACCGTTTCCGGTGGTAAGTTTAATTCACGTCATATACACCATGCAATTTAATAAAATATTACTATTCTAAATATTACATCGTATTTACGTATGTCAAACAAATGTGTAATATTTGCAAAAGAAAAAAAGAAAAAGAAAAAGTGTTTGCATAGGCACGTTGTACACATTCGGTCCGTTACAGTTGCGAAAATTCTTGAAAATTGCTGTTAATTAGCGACCATTGACGGCTAATTATAGTTTGCAGCCGGAAAGTTCTTGAGGCTACTTCAAGACCGTTATCGAGTATGCAAATTTTATCGCGCCTTCATTTCTCTTGTGTGACGACGAGACAAATGTCGCGCCGTTACGCGACCGTTTTATCGCTATGCTACGACAGTTATTTTATTGTTCTTTTACATGGATCTCCCGCATTCGTAGCACGGCTACGATCAGAGACAATAGACCGGTCGAATCCCGAGTAAGTGGTGCCTCTGCAATCATAAAAGTGTGAGGAATAGACTGAAGGTATTCGGCGGGGTAATCATAAAATCATTACCTCGCTATTATTTCTATTTTATTATTTATCGGCCGAGGCAAAGCGCGCTTATTTTCTTCTACAAATTTTTCATAATGACAACGAATCATTTATTGGCAGAAAGTTGGAAATTTGAAATTTACATTACCGACAATTATCACATTTGTTAATTGTTAGTAATGTAAATTTTTTTTCAGGAATTAAATAACTATTTCGCTGAAGTGTCTAAAAATTTACTGAATCTGAAAATAATTTGGTTGGATTATAAAAATAATTAACGTTAGAAATCTCAAGCACGATGAATAATACTGCGAAGCTTTTTAGCGACCACACTGAGAAAAATAGTCTGGTTGGATTAAATAGTGATTCTGGTAGAAAATGAACGAATCAGAATTTTCTAGTTAAACCTGCTAGAATTCTGATTGATATAATTATTCTGGTAAAAATGAAAATTCTGATAGATTTCACCAGAAATATCGTGTCAACCAGATTTCCAGGTTATCTCAACTAGAATTCTAATAAATTCAATCAGAAAATTCTGATTCCTTCATTTTCAACCAGAAATGTTTTTCAGTGCAGTCTGAGTATCCTACATAATTGATTTGGTCCGACAAATTATTTTCAGATCTTTGTAGCTAAATTTTTCGATATTTCCATGGTAAAACCATCACATTTCCGTGTATTAAAAAAAAAAAGAAAACAACAATATATATACACATTATATATTGTTGGCAAGTACAATTACATCTTTCTATCGAGGTCAGGAGAACGCTTAACGCATTTTTGTATTTCCGGCTGGAACATAAGCCTTGTAGAAAGATGCCAAGGTGCATGGTGGAGAACAGGCGGAGCGCGCAAGAGAAGGCGAACTGATGGATAATTGCTCACGGGCCGCGGCAACGATCTACGGATCGAGGGTCGTCGTTGCAATTTAAACGGATTTATGGTACTCTCGGTACCTTTAACTCAGCCGCTCCCTTGGGCATCGAATTTTCGTAGTCACTCGCTGGTGCACGTGTGTGCATGCGCGTGTGCTTGTGTGTGCCGTGCTAGACGCTCACACGAACTTTTCTGTCATGGTCGATCGTGTAGCTTCACGCTTTGGTAGAGCGGAGGAGGCCTCGCCGGATTCTGGAGGAGAGTGAGAGAGAGAGAGAGAGAGAGAGACTCGGAGAAATTTCGGGTCGTTTATCACGATTCACAGAGCGCTCTACCATTTTCGATATTTATACCGTCGGCAGACGGTGCTGCACGAAATTCGAACTGCATTCGTACGGCCCGCGAGAAGTGTTTTATCTTCCCAGAAGAGTGATACACTCCATGAGAAGAAGATAACGATCGCAGAAATTCCCCCGACTCTGTTTTTCTCCCTTCTAAATGCTATTTTAATAGTTAATCGCGATAAGTACGTCTTAAGTGCAAGTTTAACACGGTCCGTTTCTCCGTGAGTGAGAGTTAACTGTTAATTTTTGAGCAACGAGAATAATGCCGTCCGACAGAAATGTACAGGTTCTGTATTATTTCTCCAGGTTTATCTCATTAATATCCTAGAAAGCATAAACGTATACTCCGTAAAAAGACAATAGTTCAATTACATTGATTCAAACGTAGTTGCTGCCGTTTTGTCTATTTTCCAAACGTAGATTTTTTTTTATTCACAGCAATTGTTTAACTTAGCCTTAATCGTTTATGTGAAGTAATTCATCGCAAATATTTTCCCTTGTAAAAATTGTACTTGTAGACGTTGTATACTTGCCAACTTCTAACGATGTTAAATTTGAAATCGGAGAACTGCTAAAAGCAACTACGAGACCCGTGCACTGTTCAGTGGAATAAAGTGTTTGCTCCGCCATTTTCAGCCCAGTCAGGAAGGAGCAACTCGAAGACGGGTCATTGTTCTGCATTCGATAATCGTCTTCAGAGTGCTGTCGAAGCTTCGTGTTTACCCATGCCTCGGAAGCGATCTTTTCTTTAGACTGAAGCGAAGTCCGTTAGAGCGGCACTAATTTGGCGGCGATAGAGAAGCGAAGTTTCCGATTCTCATTTAACTTGAGACTCGCAACTCCTTGCTTTACTCATCAAAATTCCGAGCATTGGTTTTATCAGCTTCGCTTATTTCAATCTATCAATAATAACAATGCTGTTTGCGAAATTGTGAATCGGATATACAGGGAGGGCTACAATTATAGTTGTCTCTACTTTGTTTAAAAAAATTCTGCACTTCAAATGTATCGCAGGTTGTTTAACATAACAGTAATACAGCCCTGGCCAAAGGTATTAGTTATCTTAACTATCGTTAACGTTTTTAACTCAAAAATTGATTTATAGTATTTGCTGTGAATTATTCTTTCTTTCAAGAATTCTTTAAATTTATGTATAATTTCGGTAATTAACAGCAAATAATAGATAACAGATAAATGAAAAAAATGTAGGTGATACTCTTTTTGACTAAGATTTATTTATAGCATGCACGAAAAGAACGATTTTGTTGACGTGTCTAAAAATTTGGAGACTGATCTGAAAATAATTATGGATTATCGAAATAATTAATATTAGATACTCAAGTTATTTGCTGGAATATTTTTTTGCTACATTGGCTTGAACTTTCTATATAATTAATGATACATTTATCATAATTATTTAGATGATCCAACGAAATTATTTTCAAATCTGTAATCAATTTTGAAGATACTCCAGTAAGATCATTTTTTCCATGTAGATTCCATCTTATTGGATGCATAAGTATTTGTCAAAAATATATATGTGAACTTATTCAGGATATACGATCTGCCATTATGATATAACGATTTTATAATGTCAAAGGATAAATCTCTCGCCTTCCAGCGACTCCTAAAGTTCTCTTTCTCACGAGAGATTCCGATCCGCGTCGGCGGGACAGCAGCGGGTAAAATGGGACGCAAACAGTTTTCACCTTTCTATAAGAAATTCGTGGTATTATCATGAGCAAATTTGACTTTCCGCTCTTCCACTCCCGGAGATTCGCAAACCGCGCGTGCTATCCTCTCGAGAAGCTTCTCGCCCGCAATAACCGACCGATGGTGCAACGGATAATTCCCGGTGGGGCTGTACCACCACTAGCATCCT
Source organism: Trachymyrmex septentrionalis (assembly GCF_001594115.1). Taxonomy (NCBI): domain Eukaryota; kingdom Metazoa; phylum Arthropoda; class Insecta; order Hymenoptera; family Formicidae; genus Trachymyrmex; species Trachymyrmex septentrionalis. Next base: position 5,407,455 of record NW_017304228.1, on the reverse strand, counting down.
GCTCTTCAGCATCCGTTTCGTAACCGCCACGGGATCGACTATGCATCAGACGAATTCCGGCGGTCCACCAATCCGAGCCTGAAACCCTTAAGATTCCGCGGCAGAGCGAAGAAAGACAGCGCGAGATGACAGTGAAATAGTTGATACTTTGCTTCACTGTGGCTCCGCGCGATTGCAATTTTTCAAAATTATAACATTTCCACAAGATTTTCTTATGCCAGAAAATTATATGTGATTATTTGGAACATTAAGTGTAAGCGTGAGCGGCTGTAAAACTCGCGTCTCGATCAATTTCAGTCGGTATTTACTATTGTATGTACGGAGTGTTAGGGAAAAATCCCTAAGTTTCCTCGGTAGTGAATTTTTATCATTCATCGCGCATAAGATGGTGAGCCGTGTTCCCATTCAGCCAAAACCATCCGGTACAAAACCATGCGTACTCAGCGCGCCATATTTTTCGTTTCGTCCACCGGAAGACAAGCGCAATCTCTCGTAGTCGATTCGAACCGAAGGGGTGGGGGGTGGGGTCTCTTTTCGCACTTTTATTTCCACGTTTCCCGAATGCTTTCTTTTCTTCCACGACATCTGTGATATTCCTCCTTTTTTCCTTCTTTCTCATTCCCTTAGTCTTCCGTCTTTCCTTCGACACCTTGCATGTCGCAGGAGTCGAAGAAATTCACGCTCGAAAGTGCATTCTTGAACCCAGTTTCTCGAGAACATCTCTGCCGTTTCCTCTCCTCCTCGGGGGGAGGACTCCGAAGAGGAACGAGGGTTGGAAATTTACGCGCCACGGATTTCGCTTCTCGTTTACCCCCCCTCGGTCCTACGGAAGTCGAAGATCGTTCGAGCGTATGGTGCGGATCATGATATCTCGATTAGATATCTCGTTACTTCGGCCGAGCGGAAGGCAACTCTTCTTTCTGAGAATCTATCCAGTCGTTTCGATAACGCCACTTTACCTTCCACGGAACTTTTCACGCAGGAATCTACGTTCCGGCGAATAGATCTCATTTGCAAAAAGTATCGAGTCTTCATAATGTCGCGATGGCTCAACGTAAGCCGCACTATAATTCTCCGTTTCACACACTCGTGTTTCTTCTTTTTCAAAACAAGAATTCATGTTATCTTTTTCGCACGGAAACAGAATAAAAAAACAGTCTCGCTGAGGTATTTAAACATTTACTTAATTACAGATCTGAAAACAGTTTTATCGAATCGTCAAAATAATTAAGTAATAATTATCTCTAACGTTCAGAATATTTTGTAATGTTGTTATCATGTTTGAGCATTTCTAATTATTTTAATACATCCAACAAAATTATTTCCAGATTTTTATTAAATTTTGAATACTTCAGCTAAAAACTATTCTTTCCGTGCACAAATAATCAATTAAAAAAAAAACTGACTTTTGGATAAAGTTGTTTTTCTAAATAGTTCTTTAAACTAAAATCCATTTAGAATTAGCTGATAAATGAAATAAGTTGAGAACACAATTATTTGCGCTATCGATAAAAAGTTATTCGTTTATGTCTGATTATGCGACAATCACTTGCTGTGACGGTTTATTCATCCTTCTCAAAGCGTCATACCTATGCTAATAGAATTTAATCACTTAAAGCTTAAATTATCAAAATTGAATGTAAAAACATATAAATATTTTAAATGCTTAAATATCCAATAACAACATTGTCGCGTTATTTAGCAGAACAAAATTGATTATTAATATAATCAACTTTGTTCTGTTAAGTTCTACTTTAATTTAAATACTTTATATGAAGCTTCAATGTGTACAGTAAAGATTCAATGTAATGCGAGTGACCGAATTTACGCGATTCATAATGCCAAATTATACTTAATTCGAGTTACTTTTAATTATTTCTACAAGTCTCGTTACTCCTTCGATTCAGTATGTCATTAATTTAAACTAAAAGTGAGTGAAGTTAAACAAATTAATCCAAGAAACTGTATTAAATTTTTACTCAGAATTAGTTTATTATTTACTGAATGCGTACATTAATATAGACATTGTTTGAAATTAACACAGGAGAGGATTAATTTACGCACAAGTGGAAGTAAAAAATATCCAAAACTTAACTCAAAGGATTGGGTTAAATTGATCACAGCCCCTTTGATATCTAACAGTGTAGAGCCGCCATCTGCGGGATGTGCCCGATGTAATTTCAAGAGTGGCACGCAGCGACGAACGGTACGTGGTTAAAAATTAAACGAATAACGCGTGATTGCCAACGTTGCCGGATGAAAGGCAGAACCCTGGGGTGGGATTGGCCGTGCAAACACGCGATTAGACCACCTACGTCCCGCTGTTCGTTCAGCCTATCTGACTGGAAGTCATTCCGAGTTCAAATCCGGGGATGGGGGGTGGTTGGGAGGCAACATGGAACACTGCCTTCCTCTGGGAATAAACCTACCACCGCATGTTGTACCCTCCTTCGCTGCCCTCCCGTCTTAACTCAACCACTGTGGGATTTCAAAACTCATCGTGAAACGTGCGCGGAAGACCGAAGTGGGTCCAGCAGTGGTGCTTCTCGATGGCACAGAGGTAGGAAGATCCTTAATCGTTGGGAAAACTCTTTTTCTGGGTATAACGTGCAGATCACTCCCGGTGCGGGAAGGTAATTGAAGATTATGGTCGGAGATTCGAGGCAACTGGAGAGAGCGTAATCGGGTTTCTCCCGTAACTGAGTGGCTGAATTTAGGGGGTAGTAGTAGTAGTAGTAGTAGTAGTAAGTCTCGATTCGTGATTAACGTTAAATGTTAGAATACTAACAATTTCTGACATAATTTAATCTTTTTGAAAATTTTAGAGAACGAAAAGAATTTCATTTTAACGGCTCTTCTCTCTGCTTCCTATTAATCTGCGTTGAATTTTATCGACTTTATTTCGCTATTTCCGCTTATATACCACCGTCGTAAAGTTGGAATTGTTCTTTGTTCGCCTTTCGTTTAATTAATCAATTTCTTCAAGTTTGAGCTCTAGATGGGTTTTGTAAAATTCACCGCTCTTGCGATGGTCGTAATTCCGTTCATCTGCATTTCGGCCGAACGATAGCTCCCTTGGTCCTTCTCGTGATTCCTCTAATGGACTTTTAGAGAATTGGGGCATGCGTCACGTACATAGCCCGTATTAATATCGTCCTACAGTCTCCGTCTCAGTCCTCTTCCTAAGGAAGTCTCAAGGGAGAATCAACGTACCGTTGGTAAGTGCGATATTTACTTTAGAATCTCGCTCCAGAAATTTCTCCGTAGGTCTACTTACTAAATTGATCTTTTAATTCCGTAATTGCTGACCGTAATAGCAATTGTACAACACTTTAAGTCTTCTCATTTCTAGGACGATTTATTTCGAATTAATTTAACGCGTAACTATCTTCTTCGATGCTTAGAAGTTTTAACTACGTTTCACATACATACGTAAGTTTTTTTTCATTATCTATGATAAAGTTATGTGGTCCAGTAATTTCTTTAAAAGCTTAACCCTCTAGAGAAGATTGGAGAGAAGATCCATTTAATTATGAATCTTTTTTTTCGTTTCTTTTCTTTGTTTTTTTTTTTTTTTTAAAGAAATATCAAACAATTATTTTTTATGTTACATCTGCGAATTTGGATTATTCTTATTAAAATATATTTAGTATTTATTCTTCTTTATATGAGTTATACGGTTCGTTGAAATTATTCCTTTCTCTACAATATCATATTCTACTCTCTTCGTTCAGTTGAAGGTTTTTTTTACTGTTCTAGACTTTCCAAAAATGTGGAAAAGTTCAGAGTTACTTTTCAATATCTCTACTGCGTTATCAAATAAAATAACTTTTAACAAGATATTTTAGGAGGAGAAACTGGATTTCGCTCTCTTTTCTCTCCAGAGAAATTTGAGAGTGAAATTTCGCTTATACCAAAAAGACCCAGATGCACACGAAGGATTAATTAGTGCCTTTTAATTAACATGAATTAAATGGGTCTTACGAGCTTAGCGTTAGTATCTGTGTTAGAGTATCTTGACGTCAGTTCTAGAAAATTAAATATGCTGTGTTTAAAATTCAAATTTAAATTATTGAATTACAAAGAGATGATTCCATTCTATTTATTATTATTATGTATCAGTGTTTTCAAAATTTTATAATCTTATCGATTCGAAAATTGAACAAGGCTAATCAGAATGATACGAGTTGCAAAGCAAGCGTAAAAATTATTAATGAAAACTTTTCTTTGAAATTATTTGAAAACGTTTCTACTCACTCTTGAAGTCCTCAGCGACACTAATAATCTTCTACAATTTACTGTCCATGCCCTGCTGTATTAATATTTTATTTGCCCCAAAGGGCTTTCGATATATTCGTCACTTTCAAACGGATATCACTTCCAATCACTTGCCGCGAGCGTAATCACGAAGTGGTTGGCCTTATAACTCAACATCACGCGGTGTCAGGTCGGTCGAACTCGCGCGCGCATTCCATTCCGCCGAGATCTTCTCGTGCCGCGTCGGTTTACGGATGCTCGGCAGACTTGCAAAATAGCGCGCAGAAATGCCGCGGGATGCATTGTTACGAGGCCGGTGGCCTTGGTCATTAACCCTCCCGTGAACAAGGGAGTTTGCTGTTCTCCCTACCTCTCTCCTTTCCTCTTCTGCCGTCCGGCTGCAGCAAAACACCGAGGCCGACACGCGCCTCGTGGTCCATCCTCTCGTGGCCCTGTCGGCCCGCTTGTCCCTTCGGTAACGAGCCGAGATGCGTGAAATGCTCTCATGAAATCTCGTCGAATACTTGGCCACGCTATACTGCTCAGTGCCCGTAACGGCGCGGCGTGCCTAGCCTGTGTGGCCTGCGTCTGTCTATGTCCGACCCGCAACTACTTTGGGTCGTCGCTCGAACATTATGATTTAATAGGAGTTGATACGATAGAACGATAGAGGGGGAGAAGACGTAATTATCTCAATGTTACAAGATTAAATGTATAAAATCACTCGCACGTAGCCTCAAAACTTATATATTTTACGATCTATCGAATATAATTCCTTCGCTTTTGAAACGCACGCAACGTACACAGCAACACGTACCTTCTTCGGTAGTAATTTTGATATTGCAGAGCATTGAATGCGCGCGTCGCAGTGAAAATTTTCGTTCAGCTGCGATTTATCTCGCGAGCTTTCGGAAAGTAATGTTTGGCCGTATAGCTGAGATAGCGGTAGCTCAGCCGAAGCATCGTATAAACGTTCATCTTGACCAATAGGTACTTGGCTGTTCTCTCTATTTCTCTGTACTAAGTTACACGGTGATAAACCGGGAATCACGCGGGACAATGGTCATCCTTTATGACGATACACTGGATACGTGGAATATACGCGCGCATTAGGTGTGTCGGACGTACTTACAGCAGTTTGTTATTGGACTCGTAAACGTAGAAATTACACGCGTCCGAAAGCACGTGCGTCAATAGAAATGCTCCCCGTGTACTCTCTAAATTCTTCGGAACGGGATCTTACTCGAAAGAATGATAATTGAGTCTAGTCTTGAAAAAAGAGCGGCTCGATTTTCAGTCTTTAAGAGTGAGAGTTCACTCTTCAGAGTAAGATTCACTCTTCAAGTTTTGCAGAGCATACACGGAAAGAAAAAGTCCGTCTTGCCGACTTGAAAAGTTAGCTAGGTACAGATGTGAAAATAATTTTGTTGAATTATCAAAATAGGACACTCTAACTAGTTGCTAGAGAAAACATTTTTTTAACTAGAATTTACAGGCGAAAAATTTCGGACATTTTGTTTTACAGTCCCGGATGCATATAAAAATTTGTGTAGGTTATTAAAAATTCAGCGTAATTGCGGAAATGAATGATTAATTCATATCTAATTGTTCATTAGTACTTAGATGATAAATTTTCATCTACTAATAAGTGTAGCGAGCTATTTAAGAAATTGACCAATCATTATTCTTCTCACATTCAACTGTGATCGATCAATTTCTTATGTCTATTACACTTGTTGTAAATGAGGACTAATATCCATGCATGCAGGAAAAGATGCTTTTACTATATCTAAAATTTTTAATAGCGATTTGATTATTGGATCATCAAAATAATGATGTAGGGCTTAAACTGTTTGTTGTAATGCCAGAATCATTTTTTCCATGTGCGTATGAGGTAACGTGAGAGGAGGTAACACAAAAGGTTTCATTGCGCGATTTACAGAATTGGATGTATATAAATCCATATCGAAATATTTAAGCACTAAGATTCGCTTTGACCGGAAATAGCTTTATTTATCTTAATTTCTTTCTTTCGATTTATTCTCATCGGCTTAATTTCGTATTATAGCTATTTAGCAGATTTCGTGAAGACAGTGTTCGAGGACGAGTAGCAGCCTTAATCATATTTCAGTTTCCTACACAATTATTTCGATATGGCCCAACAAAAATATTTTTTCTTACTTAAATTTTTCGACATTTCGGCAAAATCGCCTTTCCTATGTTTATCCTTTCCTACATTAAAACTAACTACCATTAGCAATTCGATAAAACGCACCTATCACATTATCGCGTCATTAGCAGCGTTATGAAAAACTGTTACATATTATATGACTTATAAATTGTGCAAAATTATATTACGCGAATTTACAATATTCATTACAGACACGTTCGCGCGAACACACGCTGGCTATTAAATTTTCAATACTTATTATTATTACCGCTCATTATGCATTCGTAATGCAGTTTACGTTATATTTATCATGCAGACTCATTATCGCCGCTTTGATGTAGCAGCGCGTTAAATATTCAAAAGCGCGAAAAAGGTGTTTCACGTTCGACGCGAGCGTCAGCAAGACAGACGTCGAGGGACAGCCGTGAGACTCTTCACTTCTCTCTTGTAACACGTCCATCAATCAATCTCTCGATTTTCGCTGCACGTCAGAGATTTCTCGACGACGGTGTGTGTCCCGTGTACATTCCACCGCGGGGCTTCCACCACCGAGGATGGCATTTCCGAGGAAACAAAGTCATCGCAGAAACGAAACGGAAGATAAATAACGTCGCGCTCATCTCACGCGTTTCGGCGAGCGATATATATATAACGGGGGGATTAAAATAAAGCGAGACACGCAAGACCGGGAGATTTTCGCGCACCCGACGAGAGAGTGGACATCGTGATTCCCCTATTTTCCTCGATGCCGAAGAGCTGTAAGCTCGGAGAGAGAGAGAGAGAGTCGGTGTACGTTCCTTCGTATACACGCGCGTGTAGTCGAGTGCGGCCCAGGTCGGTTTTAATTAGAGCAGCCCTGCTACGGCACGTACCCAGGGCTGCAGGACCGGGGAAACAGGCTCTTCGATTAAATTATTAATTAACGCGATTTCTGCAGGTTCGATGGGAGCGATGAAAGAGCGGAGGAAAGTGGACAAGGACGGGATTTTACATGCGTGCGTGTAATCTTCACGGTATTGGCGAGCCGCGAACGCTCGGCCTCTCGTCTCCCTCAACCGTAACAAC
>NW_017304228.1:5393495-5399863 GCF_001594115.1 Trachymyrmex septentrionalis | reverse complement strand
ACAAGGACGGGATTTTACATGCGTGCGTGTAATCTTCACGGTATTGGCTCGGCCTCTCGTCTCCCTCAACCGTAACAATGCCTCGGAGTGCATTTGTGACACATCGACGGACAACGACGCGATGTTTCCACCTGGGCTCTTGTTGTTTATACGGCGGCCTCTGCAGCCAGCCGTGGTACATCGCGGAATACGCGCGGGCGACGTCATGCGTATTAAACGCATTAATATTCAAGCGGGTGCTCGAAACGTTCGAATAGATTGCGGGTTTTTATCTCTGCTCGCTTTCTCGAGCCGCGAGTGTAAAAAACCCCCCCGTTGTTTCTTTACCGTTTGCGTTTTATCACGCGCGGCTATATGCGGAACGCGAACGTTACCCGAAATGGCGAAAACGCGCGGTTCGTCTCCGACGTGTACGATCCCCGTGGGTGCACAAGGAGGGGGTTGTGAGATACCGGAGAGAGGGTATCAAGTATGAAAGTGCCCATAACGGCTGTCAAACCAATTAAGCTCGTCGCATTGTAAAGGCTGTGCTTTTAGGACGGGAAGAGAAGAGGAACGAGAGAGGCTTTGTTGTCAGGCGGCGGTTATGGCGAACGTAACCGTACCGGCTGCGTCTGTAATGGATCAGTTTTATGGCCGCGCATCGACGATACCCATGCAGTTTCCGCGGTCCACGAAGCTGGCCACAAAGTTTGTCAAAGTGCATTGTGCCGCGGGACAGACGGATGGGCGAGTACGGTGCGCTCTCGATGGTATGCCGATTCTGGAGACCGCAGAGAACGCCACATTTCGCGTAATTATATATATCTATTGTTGCGCGCTTCCTTGTTGCGCGACTAGAATGGAATATATTCAGGGCTGAATTGAACGTTCGAGTCGGATAATATGGCGGGTCTCCCCGTTTGGGTAGATGCTATTATATTTATGCTCGTTATATATTTTTTTCCTTGGTATTGCGTCTCGATACAGTTGTTATTATTATTATTATTTCTATTATTATTATTATTAGCAGCGCTATTTGCGCCGTTCTATTTTTACTCATTAGACGTAGACTAAAATAAGAGTAGAATGGTATAAGCACTAATAGTCTCTTCGAATGCGTTACTCAACGAATACTGAATTATCAGACAATTTCTATCAACGTACCAATGATGATCTCAGCATGGATAAAGGCAAGGAGGTAAAGGATTAACTCCAGAGTTCTATCTATATTGTGTGATATACAATACATGATGAATAGTGCTATACATGTAAATTTAGGAGGAAATGATTGCTTTTAATTAATGTAACACAAGTTTCTCATACATTTCGCATTTTTTTTACTTGTCTCTCATCAATTATGCAGATTAATTCTAATCTCGATTCAACTTACTCTTGAAATTTTTTTCTAATTCTTAAAACTAGAAAAACATGAAGAATTAGTTGGACCTAGATTAAAATTAAACTATAATATATTGGTAGAAACGAGCATTAGTGATAACATATATTAACATTATAATCTAAAACTTAATAAATACAAACAATCTAAATATTAAAAGAAAAAATAATCGCACTGTCAAATTCAAACTGACTAGTAAAAGATGTAGCTTAACGCTCAATGATCTCGCTCATTTGCACGTCAAAACTTACGTGATGATAGCGTTGAAGGTTAACGTTAATGTGAGCTATATATAAAAAGAATGGTTTTGTTTTGTTGAAATATCTAAAAATTTAGACAGATACAGATCTGAAAAGACTTTTGTTGAAACATCGAAATAATTATTAATGTAAAACGCTTAAGCGTCGATAACAATGCGATAAAAAGTTTTAATATTTCCAGGAACCAATTTGAGTTTTCTACATATATTTACTTTGCTGGTTTAAACGGAATTATTTTTAAATTTAGATCCTGAGCCAAATTTGTAGATACTTTTAACAAAATCTGTTGTACAATTATTAAAAAAATGATAAGCACGTGGATCGCGTGAATCTGAATCAACGAATCATCTCAAATAGTTCCCTGGTCGATTTGCGCTGATTGAATGTGGCAAACGCTATGATGAATAATAAATGCTAATTAATGTCTGTAACGCTCGTTTACAACTCCCTGCCATAAATGTCTAATCAAGGGGCAAACTTCGGCCCTCTCTAGCAACCGAGACCCCGCTCTCCTTAAACCCTCGAGTTAGTTTCCGGGGTAGTTTCCAGCATTCTACCTTCAACTCCCCCTCCCGCTTCTTCATCTTTCTCCGTTCGAATCTTCTCTTGTCCCCGCTCTCCTCTCTCTCTCTCTCTCTCTCTCTCGTGGAGCTCTCCAGTTCCTTGCGTCAACTTCTCCAATCCTCTTTCATCATATTTCTAAGTAAATTTCGTGGTATAATTAACGTTTAATAGCTGCCATCTCTTGTCGACCACCGCGTGGTTTACGTCACGAATAGAAGCGAGATCTTCAAACTAAAGCAAATCTCCATCTTTTCGCATAACGGATTAACCGACCCGAGTGACAATTTAATGATTTGTCACTGGCATTCTGCGTAGAGGATCAATAGTGAATGAGCTTTTGGTTGCGATAGATCGCGCGGAATCGAGCTTTCCGAAACTTCAACGAGGCTGCGGAAAAAAAAACTATCATTCACTAATTCTCTCTTTACTTTATTCCCTACTTTATACTCTAAGAGAGGAAAATGTTTGGTATTTGTTTGGTATTTATATATATTATATTATATTTGGCTGAAATAATGATAAGTGTTGGTATTCGTAACTACAATTATTTATGATAAAAAAGGAGCTTTATTTTATAATTATTATACTGCAATGATATTAGTAATAATTTATACATATAATTTTACATAAAAAAAAATATATATATATAATTGTTTCGGAAAACAACTATAAATTACGGTAATTTTCGGGTCATCAACTGTGTATATTTTTTGTGTTTAAGAACTATAAATATAATTATACAGTAAAATAACAATAAAGATGGAGCTTCTAATTGTAATTAGTTTTTCGTGCAATTATAAAATGATCAGTTATATAAATACTAAACACTTTTCTCTTACAATCAGTATATTCATGCTCTACTGCTCACATTCATCGATAAGAAAACAAATATAACGTCGTATCATCGGCGCAAGATTTTTCATACCTCCTTTCGTCATCCGTGCGACAAATGCGACGCACGTTCGCCGCGAGAAATAGAAAATATATCTCGCGGGATGTCCGCCGCTTTCGTTGTCCGTTCGCTTCGTCGACACAGGGATCACGAGTCCTTCTCCTCGGAAGCTTCTTCATTCTTTTACCTCTACTTCCATCCACCCTGTCATTTTTTCTTTCACCCCCGGTCTCTCCTCTCAGGTCGTACGCACGAACCTCGATCGTGAGATTCGCAAATCCCGAGATCCGGAGATGTATGTATGTGTGACGTATTCGAGACGCTTTGCAGCGATACGAGGGATCCCCGCTGTTTGTTCACGTTTATCGAATCTTTCGGGCGTTCTCGTTGCCTTATGTAACCGATTTGTATCTGTGAGATATTTCTTAGCGTTCTTCGAAAATCGAGCAAGATTTTTTTTTAGTGATTCTTGGAACGCGGTGGAACTTATACATGACATAAGTAGATTTTTTTTATACTATGCATTTTATAGATCAATTTGTACCGCATATAACATATTTTTTAAACGAGACAGACGGATAACTGTTGACATTTAACTAATTTAACGGATCTGTGAAAAATTTAACTCCTAACTGGAATATACGGATCTTGGTATGACCCTGGGACACATTCTTCTAATTTTTAAATAGTTTAATGATTTGGAATAATTTTATGTTTCACAATTTTATTCTATTCGTGTCGATCAATTATTGTATTATAATATTAATCCTAAGTAAGAAGCAAGCAATTTTTTTCTAAACGCCACACATTGTGAAAACGGTACATTTAGATATAATATATATAATCTAACCCAATTTTTTGAATCGAAACGCCTAGACATTAAGGAACATAATGGCATCATAAATATGTAAATTATAATATATTTATTTTATTAATAAAAAAGTTATGAATAATGGAGAAATATTGGAAAAGCATTGGGAAAAAAGTCGAGTGTGCCGTGACTGAAAAGGTAATTAAAAGTTCAAAGAAAATAAAATTAATAAGAAAAACTTTAGTAGGTCCTCTAAAAATTCACGTTTCTTTAGCATCACAAAAAAAAAAAACAAATCTGTTACAGGTCAAGCAGAAACTGATATTGCGCTGTTGAAACAAAGACTTATCCACAAATAATATTCAAATAATGTATTCGAACATCGACGTGAAGACTTTCATTGTTCCATGTACATTGCGAAAGATTTTTGTTTTTCACTTTCCGAGCGTCTAATAAAATCGCTTAGGATGGATCTTGCGAATGGATTCGTTTCAAAAGCAAGCCTTGTTCCTCGTTGGGATATCGAACGAAAAGCCACTGAGAGGATTAGGTGTTTTCGGTTTTTCTTAACCGCGAAATCTTCTCGCTTTCTCCTCCACTCGGATGTCAGGTGCTGGATAATCGACCCTGCTAGATCCTTGCGGAATAGCTCGACCATCCAATAAGGATCCGCTTATCGTTGAAATAAGCGAAGGACCATTTGTAAATCGAGACGACACCTGCCGTTCGTGGTTCGTGGCGCTTTTGATTAATCGACGCCGCCACCGATGTCGATTAACCGTTTAACCGCTCTCAGTAGAGGTATCTCGTTTCGCTTCTGCTTCTTTCCCGGGTCGCTTATCGCCCCCACAGACTTGTATCTCTCCTCGCTCGTATCCTGCTCGTTCCCGCAGGGAATTCCGTCGGTAAAAGGGACGAGGGGAGAGAGAGAGAGAGAGAGAGAGAAGACAAGAAGAAACGAAAGAAGAGGCTGCGTAGGGACGACCTGTCCAGTGGAGCTTCTATTATTTTTCAATTGCTCGGCCGAACAAGCACGAGGTGGGGATTCCTGTATCCCGGATGTAATTGGAGTCGGCTTTGCCGCGGCGAACGTAGAACCGGCGAAATAAGACCGACGGCCTCGGATGGCGCTGGAACGAGGGATAAAGAATGGATACTGTCCTGGATCCGACGTTCCCGGCGGGGCGAGCGAGGATTTCGAGGAGGAATGGTCAGGGCCGACGTGAGCGGCGTAACTTAACGCGCGGGCGAGATCCAGCCAAGGGAATAGGTGTAACGAAATATGCATGTAGAACACGCCGTGCAAGACCGCGTGATCGATCCCGGACTGTGGCGACGAACGGCCGCGTCCGTAACCGGATGCGGCGCGTTCGGATCTCGAGAAATATATATCGGAGGAGCAGCAGCAGCGGCGGCGTCGGGTCGGCGGCGCGCGAAATAATTCACGACTTACCGCCTACGGTTTCCCTTTATGCTGCCTTCGCTCTTCGTTGTGTATTATTTAGGGTTTAATTTTACGTCGCCGCGCCGGATCGAACGTCGAAAACATTTGTTGTCTGCCGCGTGGACGATCAACCGGGGGAAAAAAATTTCGCCAAATCTTGTGGGACTGAATCCGAAAACACGTGTAAACGTTCACGGATTTTGTAGTTCAAGCCATCACGAATGCAATATACTTAATGCTACGCTCTGAAAAAATATGGGTGCGGATTCGAACACAATGCGGATGGAGAAAGAGTTCAGTTGCATTAATTGGAATTCCAGTTGAAAAATGAATAGATCAAAATTTTCGGACCGAATCTATTGTAATTCTAATTGAGATAATCAGAATTCTAATAGATACGATAGAAACGTCAAGTGGAACGTAAAAAAATTAATCTCGTCTGTTTAAGGTGGACAATGATCTTTCGTTCGGCTTCCCTCGAGATGCTCCCGAGCGTTTGAAGGGATAGGCAACCGCGGCCGACTTTCGTCGCGAGTTTAATTAAACTCCGGAGCGCCCGTTACCTACATTTCGCGGCGATGCGGACGGCGAATGCATTGTTAGCGTACGCTGGTGCAGCGAGACAATTGGCGATCGTGTATCGCCATTGCCAGCCAGCCCGGGAAAGTCGATTTCCTGGCCTGGCTCCGTTCCTCTTTCTCTCTCCTCTCCCGCATTCGACCATCCTCTCCATCCCCTGTCGCCGTCACCCTCTCTCGTCGCGCAACCCTCTCGATGCTCATTCTTGCTTTTATCTACCTCACATTGGCCGGAGGCCGCGATGGAAAGGCGACGCTGGCTTCAACCTCGGTTCCATCCTACCTAGTTCTCTTGCTTCGACTCACTGCGCTTTCTCTTTCTCTCTCGTTAACGATACGGGATCCAGATATGAGATGCCGCATTGTGAGGGAGGACTCCAACCTCGCGGCCGCGTTTAAAGCTTGATTCATGTTCGAAGGGATTGTTCGCGAAACTCGTTA
>NW_017304228.1:5383791-5393395 GCF_001594115.1 Trachymyrmex septentrionalis | reverse complement strand
TATATATATATATATATATATATATATATATATATATATATATATATCCTAAAATCGAAATTGGCCATTTTCTCGTGATTTTTAACCCTCTGTAGCTGACGTGCGTAGTCCGTTGGACTTAATTATACACGGAAAGAATAGTTTTACTGAAATATCTAAAAATGAGATAGCTAAAAGCTAGATACAGATTTGAAAATAATTTTGTTGTCCATCAAGACATGTAGGACGCTTATTCTTTATGTTACATCGGCAAATTTGAATTATTATTATTATTAAAATGAACTCTTAGTATTTATTATTTTTTATACGAGTTACGTTACTTCGGTTTCTTAAGATTAATTAGTGCCTTTTAATCAACATATATTAAATGAATCTCACGATTCATTCAAGTATCGGTAATGGATTTTGGTGTCAGCTCCGGAAGATTAGAGGCATTTAGTACCACTTGAATCTCAAGATGTCGTCAAGCGATCGTTGCGAACGTGAGGTAAAAATTGCGGGCACATTTAGATCGACTGCACAATGGAAATTCAAGTTACCGACATGATGTAATATGCATTGTTGGGGAAAAAAAAATGTTTAACGCTTCATATGATTCACAGCAAAACGAATTGTCTTTTCTGTGATAGTTTCTGTGAAACTCTGCTTGTTAATAATAACAATCGCTGTCATGAATAATTGAGCGTCTAATACGTCATTTTGATTAAATTTCATTACACTGGCGGCGTTATGAAATTGCGTTTTGTAAACACTGAATTAAATAGCAACATTACTATTATGACATTATGTAGTAATGCCCTTACCATATAATAACGGCTGCGTGCAATTTATAATGCAAAATTTCTCGTTTACCTTGCTTGCTTTTGTAGTTTGTTGACCCGTACAGTGGCGCTCGTCGTGTAATATTTATTACACGATTATTTTCTCGAGAAATAGAATGCAATGTACCGTGAAATTGTATTTATTTCGATCAATATATTGTGTTTGAAATGTTACCAGTTAATCTCAATTAATAATTAATATAATCTCTCTAATGAATTTTTTTCCATGTCGATTTTTATATTATTGCTCCATATTGATTCTTGTTGAAATTTAATTGTTTTGCTCGAAAGGCGATGTATGAGAAAAGATATATAAAAATTAAAATACTGCAAATTAAACAGCACGTGGAAAGAAGAACTTTACTGAAGCATCTAAAAATTTAGGTAAATACAGATCTGAAAATAATTTGGTTGGGCCCTCAAAATAATTATATGTATGAAACTCAAGCATAATGAGCAATGCTGCAAAAAATGTTGATATTCTAGCAACCAGATTGCGCGTCCTACGTAATTATTTCGATGGTCCAGCAACATTATTTTTACGTTCATATTTAGCTAAATTTTTAGATATCTCAGCGAGATCATCTTTACGCGTATGCAAATTTACGAAATGAGAAAAAAGTCTTAGTAATATCACGAGGATTAAAATACAATTAAGAAATAACTCAATATATAAAAATTCGAGAAACAAATTTTGATATTGATTTCTTACACGTACAAGAGAGAGAGAGAGAGAGAGAGAGAGAGAGAGAGAGAGAGAGAGAGAGAGAGAGAGAGACGTAAAATACACAGCCAATTTTACAATTCCTCGATTATGTTTCGTTACTATTCTTGTTCCATGTTAATCGGAACAATTCCGAGTAACGAGCTTTTACCCAGTTTCGATCGAAATCTACTAATACCGAGGCGAAGTCGGTCTTCTAAACGGATACTAACTACACATGGCCGCAATCATCGGTATTGTTACTTCGATCCTCACCGACGCGCCTACGGCGTTGCTGTGCCTCGTATTCGGGGAAATTCGTTTCCAGCTTTTACCCCTGGACACGCTGGAAGCCATTCTTCATCTCTCACGAGGGGCGCCGAAACGAAATTCCGCATTTCTCTGTTGCGCCGTCGATCATTTGATTTCGCACTGCCGATACGTAAATAATAGACTCCGAGAACATACGCGGCGTCGTCCCGAATCGACGGGAATTCGCTGATTGATTTCGTATCAGCTTCCATTTATATCGACGTTGCCGATTGTAGTTTCGCGTTGAATCTGTGTTATCGCCGTTATTTTCATCTCTGTTTCTTTCAAGTATACATATGTATATGTGTATTCGTATATTTATGTGATTATACACATACGTATATATTAATATATTTATGCGATCCGGTTATCTCGACTAGAATTTGGTAGATTTATGACAAAAACATTCGAGTGTGTCCATTTTTAACCAGAATTTTAATTAATCTGATCAGAAATTTTTTGTATATGTGCAAAAGGTGCTTTATTTTATGATGCAATAATTGCATATCGTGTATATATATATATATATATATATATATTTCTTTTTATTTATATATTTAGCATAATGTCGAACAAAAAATGCTCAGATTCTAATCCATGAATTTGTTATCAATTACTTCTTTTACATTTGCATTTAAAGTAATATATGCTAATAATAGCATTCCTTACACTACTCTATTAATCGAACAATATCAATTGCAATACGAGATTATGAATTATTGTTATCAAAATAACGCGATGCGATGACACAATGTGAAATCAATCCTGTATTGATCTAATTCTCTTGTAACAGGTCTGACCAGGTACTTGAGATCACTACTTGAGACTTTGATCTTGTCGCTTCCGTACGAAATTCTAAGCCGCTTGGAGGCGCAACGCCGGCAAAACGGAATATTGATGAGTCCGGAGTAATCGGCTGCAGGTTATCGCTATTAGCGAGCATCGCACAAAGCGTTGCACTAATTAAAACGGATAATACAGCGGCCTGTACAACGAGGCGGTAATTGGGTGTGGCTGCGCGGGGGTTCGTGCCCCATTATTATTAATTGCCTTGTTAATAGGGTACCGGAAGTCTCTCTCTCTCTCTCCCTCCCCCTCCCCCTCTCTCCTTCCCTCCCTTCTTTCCTCCCTCTCTCGCTTTCTCTTTCCCTCTCTCTCTCTCTCTGACAAATGCGATTCTTTTACTCAATTAGAAATTAGAATCGATGAGATATCAAACGTAGCGTTTGTGAGTCAGAGTTGTCGAATAATTCATTCTTTCTTAATCTTTAAGTAAGTGGTATGCTCAAGAAATGTCAAATGAATTTTATCTTCATATTATAGTTACATTTTTCAATCATGTGTAGGTGTAGCGTTAAATTTACATTATTTATACATTTGTAAAAAAAGTAATAAATAAAAAATTATAAAATAATCCATTTAAATAGATAGGTGAAATAGATGAGCGATAGAATAGTTCTAGAATTAAATGAGATTACTATAACAATAATTAAGAAATAATTAGTTGATCGATGATGCGATAAAACCAATGTTATAATAAAATACATTGACATAAAATATAAGAGTAAATTGATACAACAATTGATACTAATTATGTATGTAGTAGCTAATTAGTAATACTTAACAAATAATAAATTTAAGACTTCTGGGCAATACTTTTTATTTTTCTCGATTACTTTATTTTATTTTATTTTTTTTTTTCAAAGCAAGATTTTTCACCTGCCTACTTGAAAGTTGATTGCAATGAGTTAAAATGCGTACTTTTTTTTTTACTCAAGTCGTGCGCGACGATTAACGTTTACTGATGTACGAAAAGATCTCGGCGAGCTTTGAAAGTGTCCTATCTTTAGAAGTTCGATTTCCGCCGAATATCTCGACGAAACCCTTCGACGATTAACGCCGCGATTACCAGCGCCATCGGCGTTATCGGCCGCGTTTATCAGCCAGCGTTTCCCGTGAAACGGTTTCTCCGTTTTTACAGGTTTCCCTCTTTCTGTTCTTCTCCCCCCCCCTCCCCTCCCCCTCGCCGCCTCTCGAGATCGTACGTTTACGGGGAAAGTTCGTAGATTAGTTCGATCACAATGATTGCATGCTCGACACGATTGAACGTTATCGTCGCGATAGGAATTACATCCCGCGATGTGGAAGGGGAAGGAATGGCGTGCCAGAATCGGTTTGGTGAGTAAGGGTAGGCCGACATCCTCGATACTGTCGCGATATGAACCAACAGGCTTCTCCCCCTCGTCGTGGGATCGGCAACTTGTCCCTTTTACGACATGATATATCCGCGGAAACGGCCGCTCAACAAAGTTATACCGTAAACTACGTTATACTAGTAGGGGACCACCGAAACCAACAAAACGATTTCGCTCCAGTAACTCAACCCCCGAGCGTGGCTCGTTTTCTCCCGGTTGACTAATAAAGCCCAGATCGCGATTAAATTTGACAAAGAAAAGAATTAATTTAGATCGCAAGCTGCGCCTCGATATTATTCGACGAACGATCGTTGCTAGTCGACCGATAAGAATCGCGTCTCTCAGGAGATAATATACAGTGCTGGGCAAAAATATTGGCGCGGTGCAGTTGTTACTATAAAACGATCGGCATCTGTAAAGACAACAGTAGTAAAATAATAATTTTTGTAAAACACTTTATTCTTTATTTCTACATACAATTATATGCAATATAAATGAATTAATGAATGCAGTTATACCAGAAAAAGTCTCTCGGAAATGTTTCATCCTTAGATAAAACTCATAAAACTGAGTACATATATTGACACAACGAACAGATAATGTGTATTCATATTGTTAACATAGATTAATCATCTTTTATTAAACAAGGAGAGACAGGGGGAAGTGTGCTCGATACTCATTCTTTATGTCGTTTAGATTAGTTTTTGTCTTTTATTCAGTTACAAGAAATAATGAATTATATTTCTTTTATCATTACATTGATTTATGTCAGTTTATATAATTATATTATCGAATGTAAAGTTTCTATAAAGTAAAAATTTTCCGAAAAATAAACTGCTCCCATTTTCTTTGAAAATATTTTATTTTACAGTGGCAACTACGTTGTGCCAATACTTTTGTTCAACACTGCATCTATGTTTCTTCGGGGTTATATTTACAGATACAGACGTACTTTCGAAGTTACGACGCGCGTACAGTGCCGATCGAAAGTGTTTGAGAGTGACATCAGTGGAGAGACATTGTTAAAATTTGAGCGTTAGATTTTCTTTTTTTATATTTTACATAAATATCCTAGCTGTTGCAAAGGTCTAATGTAATAAAGCAGTCATTAAGATTAAAGTTTAATACGACAAGAGATTAGATATATATGTATATATATATAAAACAAGAGGACACACTCGAGTCAATAAAGAAACAGACGTTTGAAGTTGGGGTGCTGTAAAAACCTCGCATTTGGCAGTCAAATGCAAAGCTGCAGCTACAAAAAGTGACTTTAATTTCAGTGATAGTTAATGAGGTATCAGACTTTTAATGAGTAATGTGAAGTTCTTCAAAGGTCGGACAGTTTTGAAAACGTGTTCGACCAGAGAGCCTCTAGGCAATCTCAGGGTTTCTAGGGAAAGACATCAAAGGAGATTCGTTTTGCGTACTGAACGAGATTGGCAATAACTCTTACAACATCGCTCGATGGAAAATGGAGAAAAAGCGGGGAGAAAGAAAGAGAGAGAGAGAGAGAGAGAGAGAGAGAGAGAGAGAGAGAAGGAGAGTCGCGGTATTTTATCTTCTCCTCGTTTACTTAAGACGTACACCGAGATGATTACGTCTGCGACAACCGTCTCCGGCGGTTGTGTAATTTATTTACGCATCCCGATATCAACTTCTTTGGCTTTAATGTTTTTACTTCCGAATGTAATTGCACTCGGATTTCTTTACGTTGTAATATCGAGGAAGGCTAATAGCTTTCTAATATTAATTTTCAAAGACACGCACGACGACGTTTCAGTCCAAATTCTATCTTCTAAGACAAATATTATATATCGTATAAATCATACGCTGCGTGTGAGAGACTCTCCGAAATTTATTCTGCAGCCGAGTCAATTTTTAATCTTGGACTTGCTGTTTCTGAATGTAACGAACACCCGAGCGTTTCATAGGAAATGAAACTGGTAGGTTGACATAGCAGACACACACTCGTACATAGAGCACAGCTTTCGGCTACAGGTGATTTTGAAAATATTCCATTTTGACGAGAAAAACAGAGAGAGAGATAGAGAGAGAGAGAGAGAGAGAGAGAGAGAGATTGCTCGTGTCAGAGAAAGTCAAAGTAAAAGCGCGAAGACACCGCGATGTAATCTTTCGCGCATCCCTGCAATTTCTCTATTGTCTTCTCTCTTTTTTATCTGTTCTTCCTCTTTTCTTCTTTTCTGTATCGCAAATCTCAAAGCAAGCGAGTATTTGTTTCATACAACGAAACGAAATGGCGTCGGCAACGGGCACGGTGGTCGGAACGCGTATTGTTTTTCCCGACTGTATTTTTACATCACATTTCTCTCTGTACCGCGTTAACGTCCATCGCGTGTCCGTTTAGTATCCACGTACATTATGAAATAACGGACTCTTTGTATGAAATCCATCCGCTTTTACCTTCCTTTCGTAGAAAGCAGCCTCCTTCTGACGTCCTTCCTTTTCCCCTTCGTTTCCTCGTTTCCTCGTTTCCTGTTTAAACGCGCTTCGTTGTGAAAATAAAAGTAATCCGCCGGCAGTTTCGTATCTGACGTATGCATGAGAGGTGCCTTAAAATAATGCGTGTTACCGTCGGGATTTCTTAAGGTAAATTAAAAAGTCAATTCTCTTTGAAGAAAATGTAATTTGTAATTTTCCGTTGTTGACTGTTTCAATCTCCTGCTCGGCGAGATACCGCTTGAATTTTTAAGGCAAGACTTCCTCGAACTCTTCGCAATCAACTTATTAACTGAGGCTCTGATTTAATTCCCTCGTATATATTCTTAGATATTTAATACACTGTTCTTTTTCATCGAACAAACTTTCCTCACCTACGGAAATCGTGCACAAGTGTCGGGTAAAAAGATAACTTAACTGAAACAGGAAAGGAAAAAAAAAGAATCTCGGTGTCGCGCCGGTCAACTCCGAGGTAATTTTCTGAAAAATTCGGGGAACCGTCCTCGTACGTATGCAAACGAGAATCGAAGACGGGTAAATAAACCGTTTGGAAAGATGGTTGCCACTCCCGCGCAGAGGAAAAGCCTTTAGAAACCGCCCAGTCAGCTGATACTTAAATCTCTTCGTATCGTCGTCTACGATCAGCCGGTGCTATCGCGCATTAATGGCCGCTACGTGTTCCTGAATAAATCGACCCACTAAACAGTTTTTCGCCGGTATTATTAACCGGCGATCTCTGATCGTTCCGCGGAATTCTTTCGAGACTAAATTTTGCCAAATGGCGCAAATCAGCGGCACCTTTAACACTTTCAAGTACGCACGCGAGTAAGGGATAATTTATTCTGGAAGGATACGTTGCGAAGAAATAACAAGTGTCTGTATAAGGATATGATCGTAATCAATTTTCTCGAAAGGTATTTGCAGTCAAGAATTTGAATTTTGCTCTTTATTCGACTCGTTCATTTGGCATCTTCAAATCTCACAACTGATTATTTCCGTCGTCGTATCTATGGGCGTACTTTTATCCGTATACCGAGAGAAAAATTATTAATATTTTCTACCTACATGTCATAATTATGGTTATTACTGCTATAATGTCAGTAATAGTAATTATATATGTATAGTTCTATTAATAAATATATGTTATATACTTACATAGTTGGTCCCGAAAGTGACTATAAATTATAGTTATTATTACCATAAAAATGATAGCTGTAATTTAACTATAATTTACAGTCATTTTCGGTGCCAGCTACTTGTTAATATATAGTTATATAGAATATTATAGTAGATAGTAAATAACCACAATTATGATGAAATATGTAATCACAGTTACGAGTACCAAAAAACTTTTCCTCTCGGTATACACTGCTTGTATTGTAATAGTGAAAATTCTATATAATAAGATCTCGACATAGCGAACGTTAAATTAATCAATCGGGAAACGTATAACGCGACAATGCGTATTATACAAGATGATTCCTCTTTCAAAGATAAATTCGATAATAAGCTTCTTGGACAGGGCTTGATATAGATTACTAGCCTTCGTAGATTGTCGTTGGTAA
Organism: Trachymyrmex septentrionalis; assembly: GCF_001594115.1. NCBI lineage: Eukaryota > Metazoa > Arthropoda > Insecta > Hymenoptera > Formicidae > Trachymyrmex > Trachymyrmex septentrionalis. Next base: position 5,385,339 of record NW_017304228.1, on the reverse strand, counting down.
GTCGAATGAAAAAAGGATTCCTAGTAGAAAAAGGGGAGGGAGACGCGACAGACCGGAGATCCATTGAAACGACACGTCTTTTGTGATTTTCTCATTACGAGTGGAAGGTCGATCCTGTAAGCCCAACTAGTTGTTGGGGCGATTTCACCCTCTCGCTCTTCGCTGTTTTCTCATACTCATTTTGATTTTGCCCCTTCCCACTATCTCTTTCGCCATTGGTCGCCTTCGCACGTATCTTCGCACTGTACATACCTTAATGCTTCTCGCGGATAACTACTTCGCATCAAGGTATCTTACGTAGCTTTATATGTGGAATCACTCTTTCCTCTTTCTTTCTTTGTAGGATATTTCGACTTCCCTCTGCCTCCTCCTGACTCTCCTGATTGGCGGCAGATCGGAAAATTATATTTCCTTGCCGTACAATAGCCTTACAGCCGTTGAGCCTCTCTCTCTCTCTCTCTCTCTCTCTCTCTCTCTCTCTCTCTCTCTATCACTCCATCAATCCCGGCTATTATATGTCCATTGTGTTCCTCGGCACCTGTTTTTACGTTCTGAATGGTTACCACTGTCTCTTTTCTGATCGCTATATGTTGATTTTGTGGGGAAGGGGGGGGGTTCAACGCAGTTGAAAATTCGGAAAATTCGAGGCCCACGCGATGAGAGAAGATTCGAGACTATAAGGATAGTCTAATCAGGATTTAATACTAATCACTTCTCTCCGCTGATTCCATTGATTGAGTTTGTCGCGAGGTAGCTAGAGACTGGGTAACGAAAAATATTACAGAAGTAGATACTTAACGAAGTAAAAAATAATAAGCTATATAAGTTATCGTATAATAACTTAAAACAACTTATTGATGCTGATACTCAGAATCTCAACCTTCTTCAATTTCGAACCTTTCTTCAAAGAGAATAAAAAGTCTGTACATTCTCAATTATTCGTTTGCACCATTGATAAAAACTGGGGCATCGCCTTCGAGTCTCTGGGAACATTTCCACATTTTTGCAGAAAACGCGACGAGCGACGTGAATCGCTTATCAAGCTGGTGTTGGTTGGGAATAGTCGTTTCTTCCCGAAACAAGTTTACAGCGAGTCGACGTCTTTGTCAGTGATTCGCGGCGCCAATTTGTGAAAGTGTGTGTATGTGTGTGAGAGAAAGGGAGAGAGAGGGAGAGAGAGAGAGAGAGAGCCGAAGTCGTTATGCGGCATTGTTCGTGCATTGTTGCTGAGGCATGCGCCGACATTCTTCCCAGTGGCGTGTCCATTGTCGGGCGAGCTCGTAGGCGGAAGCGGAGGAGAAGTCGAAGACTATCGTGAAGCGGAAGGGTGCACCCTGTGCCAGCACGCTTTTATGGTTGATCCAGCCGTCTCTTGTCTGCCTATCAATTAGCATCATAAGGCGTTTGTATGTACACACTTCTGACGGACGGACGTCGCACACTCGATGGAAACGCATGTTAACTCTTCCTGCATGCACGTCAAGCGGTTGGCACGTGTTTCTTGCAATTTCCTTGGGAATGAAAAAAGTCGAGAGAGTGAAAGAGAAT
>NW_017304228.1:5372802-5383691 GCF_001594115.1 Trachymyrmex septentrionalis | reverse complement strand
CCTGCATGCACGTCAAGCGGTTGGCATGTGTTTCTTGCAATTTCCTTGTGAATGAAAAAAGTCGAGAGAGTGAAAGAGAGAGGGAAGAAAGAAAGAGACGCGAGGAAGAGGGAGATCCAAGTAGTGTACGTACCACTGTCTGTTTTCTGGGTGTCCTCCGAGGAACACCCGAGGAGGAGGTTTTTAGTGGATGTAAAAGTCCTACGTAACCCTCGAAGATTTTGGGGATACACCTTTCGAAGGTTTTTCCCTTTTTTAAAAAACATAAAAATAAAAAAATGAGAGAGAGAGAGAGAGAAAACCTCGCTTGTTTCGCAACTCTTCAATTTTCATTAAATACTCTTCGAGTAAGTCGGAAGTTGAGATTCTGTTAAATTAAAACCCGCTCGAAATTGAACGAATTAAAAGTTTCGATGGAAAATCGTCCACTTGCGATTGACAGAAAAATAAGATTTCGTTTTCCGCTAAGGCTCAATTAATCGAAACCTTTTCACTTCTCCAACTTACGTAATGATATCTCCGACGTCTTTTGAGTTAACACTATCAATACGTCTACTCGTATAGTTATTGTTGGAAGGACGCTGAACAGCGCTCGAAACATTCCTACGTGTAACTTGTACGGATGCAGCCTCCGATGCACGTTTACACGCGTCACGCGTGTGTATCGACGTGAGCTGTACGCGTATACTTACACGTCGGACAGGCGAACGGGCTTAATCTCACAAAGGTGTTCACGCATACATACATTCAGTCGTGTACGTGTTCAGTTGCGCGTAAATGCGCGTAAACACCGACCGTTGCTTCCGTTAATTTCATCGACGTTCCCTTATTGCAGTCATCATCCATGCGTCTGATACAGCAAGATAAATGGCCTTATCACTGTCATTATACCGGACAAATTTTCTCTTTAAATCCATCTACTCGTTGGGACTTGCTAGAGAATGTGGTGAACGCTTTCATGCCGTAAGGGCTGTACCTAGTTCCGTCCGTCCGTCCGTCTGTCAAGGGTAGAGGCTTGTTCGGATGAAAAGTGCTGTTAGTCGAAATCCGATAGGACGTTGGATTGACTCCTCAAGTTTATTGGCTATAAGATGACGAATTAATGAAATTTACTTAAACGCAGAAGATAGATTTAGGGATATAAATATATATTTAGTTTTAGAAGTTTAGAAAGTCTTTTAAAAGTTATTGTAATTATTAAATACTTATAGGCGTGTTTTTCTTGCTACACTGGACTGCATTAAAACTTCTTTCTCACTTTCACTAAACTTCAAGTATAACAGTTATCTCAGAAATGTAGTTTAATTTTATGTAATTAAGGATGTATTACACGTACTTTTTAACAAAATGAAAAAATTATGAAAAAAAATTAGATATTTTTGTATTGTTTTTGAGAGTTAATTCAAAAAATTTCTCAGAGATTTGTAATCTGAATGAAAGATTATTTATAAGAATATGTTTTGAAAAACAATTAAAATAAAGCGAGGAAAATTTTATTTTATAATTCTCTCTCTCTCTCTCTCTCTCTCTCTCTCTCTATAAAATTATATTGTTAAGTATTTTTTACTATAATATTGACCTTATTGAATTATTTTATACGTATAATATATAAATTTATTAATTTTTTTATAGAAAGTACATTAATTTCCAGTCATTTTTAATATAATAAAAACAAATTATACATTTGATGCAGCCATAAACCAAAAGTTGTTTCATAAAATTCAAATACCTGTTATAAAAAGTTAAAAACTAGCATTCTTGATATACCTACATCACTTTATGCCGAGACTGTTTAGCCAATAAATTCTTAATGCGTAGCAGAATGGAATTCTTGTGATATCGTGCGTATTTGGAATTCGCGAAGAAATTTGGGAGATGCACGATTGAGTTCTTTTCTCGTACACTCGTGTGAGAATACATTCGCAACTTTCGCAATTACAGCGTAGGAAAAAGACCGAGTCGATCGAAATTGATGCAATGAGCTTCGCGGTCAGTCTCGTTTACGCTGTTTATTAATACGCGAAAGTCTCAGCGATATCGATTGGTATCGTCCTGTGCATATAATACGTAACGGGTATCATTAAAGATTTCTGCGAGACCTGTTTCGTATTACGAATTGCGTGTGCACTTGCGAGAGCGTGTTACGAATGACCGATATCGGAGCACGACGGTTCCGCCTTGTCGATTCCGTGTCAAAGAGCATATATAAAGGCTCGCGTGGAGAATAAAAAGTCAGCCAATCGTTGAAGTTGCGTGACAAAGGTGGTAAAACGCTATCGATCGCGTCCTCGGTATTTATGTAAACACGTGCCTGAACCACATCCAGTGGGATTTCTTTCCGTCCTGTTCTCTTCAGTTGCCCTTTCCAGCAACACATTCCCGCGGAATTTTCTTCGTTATCGCGATTATCCGTGGTATCCGTGCACGTGGATGATCTTTATGATATCTGCGAGATCTCGTTCTGTTATAAATTTCTATCAGAAAGTTCCGTACGCTATTTTATTTATTTATTTATTTTTTTCTTCTACCGTTACAACCGGCACGCACGTTGCAAGCTCGAAATTTGTTTAATATTTATTTTTACGCTGTCGTTACGTCATGCAATTTCTGCAAAATGTTTTCCAATCGCATAAATGTTATAAGAATTTTACGATATTTTTTTTCATCACTCCGTATAGAACGAGGTGGCACACCATCTGTGCCACGATATTCTCGTGCGATTTTAATGATAACAATTGATTGACGCATAGCGTAACGGCAACAGAAAAATAAATCTTAAAAAAGTATAACGTGCATTATTCCTGCATGGAAAACGTGTCTGGTTTGCATTAATTAGAATTCCGATTGAAAATGGATGAATTCGAATTTTCTGATTAAACCTATCAGAATTCTAATTGAGATAACCAGAATTCTTATTGATATCAGATATCTTCCGGCTCGTCCTGCTTCGGACCGGATGTTCTTCTTAATGTGTACGTTTTATATAAACACGCTGTATATAGACGTAACACAATTTATGTATACATTATTGGATTATGAACGTGCAGGCAACACGTGTAACGCGAGGCAAATTTTCCGCACGGCGACGGGAAATTAGGTTGTCCGCTACGATGCGATTCGAGCAAACTGTACACCATATGTGTGTGATTTGGTCGATAGGTTCGCTTGTCGACGTGTTAATCTGGCTATTAGGTGGCGCAGCCGAGATATCTCGCGAACTTAGACCATGTGTGCCAGATGGCACGATCGTGATAGCTCGCGCCGTGCATCTCACCAAGTGCATCATCGATATCTGCTCCGGGCTCGCGCTTTTACTCCGCGAATTAAATCGCGGAAAAAGGAAGCCTTCAAACTTGCGCGCGAGTAAAGATTGGGATGTGCCTGCAATATCCGGTGCCTGTTGAGAACGAAAGTTCGACATTAACTTGGGGGAAAAAAAAATAAAATGAAATAAAATAAAAATTCTCCAACAGCTCTTGCGCAATAATTCGATCGAGTGATCAATTAGATTTTATCTATCCGAATTGTATTAAGTACAGAGGTAAAAAAAAGTGCACTAGTACTTTTTTATCTTTGTACTTTTACACGGAAAACGATTTTGCTTATTTAAAAATTTAACCAGCTACAAGTGTGAAAATGATTTTTTTTTTTTTCTGCTAAAATATTAAATTGCTAGAACATTTTGAAAACTTTTGGCAACATCGTCGTCATCGTTTAAGCATCTCTCATAATTTCGATAGTCTATTAAAATTATTTTCAGACCTGTATATATTTAGCTAAATTTTTAGATACTTTATTAAAACCATTTAGATATGGATATTCTAACGTTGGAATAAAAAGTTTTTAAATTTCTTTCCGACATACGCTGGAAAAAGAGTCTAGTTGCATTAATTGTAATTACCTGAAGATAGACATGTCATAATTTTCTGGTTGAATATATTATAATTAAATTCTAGTTGAGAGATAAACAGAATTCTGATTTATATAATCAGAATCTTCAGGCCTGTTCATTTTCAACTAGAGAATTCCAATTAATGCAACCCGACTCTTTTTCCGTTGTGTGTACGTCGGGAAAAAATTGAAAAACGTTTTATATAAACGCATCGAAGCATACTCAGGCGCAAACAAATATTTTTGCTAAAGTGTCCAACAATTTCCAACTACAATAGATATGAATTTTTCTCAGTGTATAATAATTTACCACCATACGATATTCTCGATCACTTATCACTTATTCTAGATAAACATCTCTCGCCGATGTAACATTATTAATCCTCTGCTTTTTCTTTCGTTTCCAGGTGAGTGTCCAGGAATTCCAGTACGCACGCGGGACAGGCGCGTCCCTGACGATGGTAAGCCACAAAGCAATGTACATCGTCACTTTATCCGCGTATTATCGCTACTTCCGCCGAAAGGCTCTTTCCCGGGACGATGTGGGTCGTGAAGGATATGGGAAGAGGTCCTAATATCTCGCAGGCACACATCCGTCTTAATTAACGTCGCGATACATCTCGACTATCGCCCGGGCTGCTGCTGCCAAGCGGCATTTGGTTTAATATACGCCAGCTTACTCCTGATAATCTCGCTGCATGACAAAAATTACCCGTAGAAAATTAACTCGTTTCCTTGATTATTTCACGAAAAAATTGGAAAAATGTCTTTCGCAAGCTCTATCACGAATAATATATAGACAAGATGGACAATAGGAGATTATGCCTTTATTTCCAAATAATGCATAGACAAATGCTAATTAGATGTGCTTCTATCGTGTGTCACGTTATCCTCTCTTCTATTATCCTCGTAATTTGAACTTTGCAATTATCTTGTAATTTACGGCATTAATTATCGTGAAATATGTGCATCGCTTTATAAAATCTGACTAGCATGTTGTATGTGCAACATAAATTTCGTAATTTAGTAAATTTGACGTGGATTCGGTCGTGCAGCTCTTTACCACATTAAATATAAATGGCAATTCTGTTAGGACATATAATCGCACGTGAATCAATCATTTTAGCGCGATAATAAATATTGGCGTCGATGTTTTACGTATTGAAAATAACAGTTAGTCAATGCCAATGTTTTCCATCGCTCATGCAGTCTGGTATATTAAGCTGATCTAATGCGTCAATGTATCGTAACTATAGCTCACTGCATTAATCCATTGATGTCATGATGCTTTTATTAAGCACGCTTCCAACGCTAACACGATGAATCGTCACTTGTGTACTCGTGCAATTTTCGTGAAACGCGGAAGATCCCACGGCGTTAATCAAATACGACGCGACGGCTTAATTAATTAAACTTTTATGGAAACAACCGTGTGCAAACAGCTAGCAAAGATCTGCTCTCCCGTTTCGCTTCGGCCTGGAAATATAGATCTAAAGATGGTCGTTGAATGAAAATAAAACGATAGCAGAATGTCACGTTCGAGGCGGATGCAGTTTCGATTGTACTGCAAGTGGACTCATTAGAGCTCTTATATCTGCCGCGCATCGTATCATTTTGCATAACGATTTCGAATAAGTCTGAACATCTATTAATATTTATCGTGGAATATTCCGTGGAGAGAGAGAGAGAGAGAGAGAAAGTAAAGATATATATACTCTTACAAAAAAAAACGGCAGACATCGGCGCAAGAACTGTATTGCGGTTTGATTAATTCCTTTGTGGATGACCCCGTTTTGGATATGCTCTTTTATTTTGTAAACTGCTCGCTCAATTTTCATAAAATTCGGTCTATGGGTTAATTCGATAATGCTTCATTCAAATCTGAGGTAAAAAAATTCAGTACGTTGGATCTAATATGATGAATAGAATTTTAAAAAATATCTGATTATCATCAATTTCGAGTTTAGGGAATTTCCATTGCGAATATATATACAATATAATAACATTAAGTTTTCGGTTTCGATTTATTTCAAGCTCAGTGCTACGAAGATGATTGTTTTTTTAAATTGACTTTCAAACTCTGATTACGAGCTCTGTAGCACCTCATTCCCCTTCATTGAAGGTTACTATCCTTTTGAAATTCGTCATTTTCAGAGTAAACTCAACGATGCCGATCAATTCTAAAATTGAGAGAGAGAGAGAGAGAGAGATTTTATGATAATCAGATTATTTTTTTGAAATTTAAATTTTAGTGTAGTTTTGCGGCCAGAATTGAATTCAGCAATTCTAAAATCCTTTAGAAAATAAAACCTTTCTAAGTTTCTCTCTGTTAGAAGGCTTTTTAAGAGGTTTAAACCAGGCCCAGTGATAAACGAACTCGTGACACGATAATGATGCGCCATGAGACGACTATAACTACTATAGCTGTTTCTGGGAGAAAAATCGAGATCCCCTATTCGATTGCCTGTCTACCTATTTACCGTTTACCGTCGTTTCCGGCCGTCCTTACTCGCGTGAAATAAGAGACGTCTCTTGGGCGACAGTGACGAATGTGTTAGTATATTGTCAGTCCAGTCGTCAGGGATGTTACATGAGAACACGCAACGCACGAAAGAGCGTCGCAAGGAGGTTGAAAACAGGAGGTTGGAACGACGGTTTACGGAAATATGACGTACACGTCAAACAAGCCGAATGGAATTCACGTTAATAATATTAGAATGAAAAGGTTTTCCGATGACGCGTGAATTTATCTCTTTCCTTTCTGCTTCTTCTGATACTTTGAAACAGATAGCCGCCAATGCGAATTTTTTTCTCTTCTCTGTTCCTTTTTCCTCCTTTTGTTCCTTTCTCTTCCTTCCCTCTTCTTTCTCTTTTCTTCTTCTTTTTTTTTCGATAGCATTTTCTGTATTTGTTACAATGAAATACTTTACCAACACGTGTAAATACGGATCCTTCTGGTCTGGATCCGGTCTGGTGTAATGTTTATGCGTGTTTGAACAACGGCAAATTGAAAGGGAAATAGAATGGACCGCTTTTATTTCGAGTCGAATGTTACGACAGGATTTGTTATTAACCACGCATCGATCGCCGTCGCGCGTCGTTTTTCAATCGTGCGCCCATAAAAGGGTTGGATCGTTCAGTTCTTTATACTGCGTTTTATTCGCGAACGAATCAACTTCTCTCACGCGTCACGGACGCTGATTCGAAAGCATGATCCGAAAGAGAATATACAGGTATTGGGAGATAGAAAAAGAGTGACGGTAAACGGGCAAAATGCGCCGTCGGATGAGCGGCTGCGATTTGTTTTTAGCATTCAGAAGCTACTCCTAATAGTAATGCTTCTGAGATCCGTCTCGTTCCAGACGGTTTCATGTTTTTACCGTATCATCGTGTATACGGTACATTGCACAATGGACTTAACGATCGCGATTGTTTCAAAATGCACCGCGCTCGCGACTTACGACCCCGCATTGGCAAATGACGCATCGGCTTATCTTTATTCCTGCGCGTAAACCTCTCGCAGGGGTAGGTAACGGGTGCCTTATCAGTGCGCAAGCCTCCAGGTATCGTTAGAGCGCGACACGCTCCTCCCGGCATGCCGACGAACAAGCTGACCATTAGCATTTATTCCCTCGTTACGGGATCCGCTCTTTTCCCCATCTCGTTACCGGAAGTTCTCCTCCGTGTTTCCGCGAGTGTAACTCCGAGCGTCTTTTACCTCCGGCAATGCGGTTTCACGCGTCTCGGTATTCCGCTCGTGGATACCTTCCTTTCCCTCATTTCGTCAATGCTAATCATATTTTGTATCATTGATTCTCCGCTGCGGAGATTTACTTAAAGAGAGAAAAGTTTGCTAAAGTATCGAAAAATAGATATACGGATCTGTGTGAAAATAATTTTGTTCAACTATAACAATTATGTGGGAAAAACTCTCTCAGGCGTGGTGAGCAAAAGTTTTGATATTTAAGTGAGCTTGAGCGTCTTCTATGTAATTATTTTGTCAAGTTTCAATAAAAATTACTTTTTCAAATTCGTATATTTGGCTAAATTTTTTAATACTCCGGCAAATCCATCTTTCCGTATAGCTTTCGCAAGCTGTGTAAATATGAAATCCGTGAAATTGATCATAGTGATAATGGTACATATTTCAGTGCATATTACAAATGAAGGGATTAACACCTCAAATTTAGCATACTAATAGTAATTATTCGCTAATATGAATCATTAATAATACTGGTTAAAATCGGGATTCGATCGTGAGTAATCTGAATTAATGTTTCCAGTTGACAGCGATATGCTTGCACAATACCCTGATGAAATATTCACCGGGTAACCTCTGCAGCACTTAAAATTCATATCTGGTCCATATCCCGCGGAATGACTGTTTCTCTCTCATCTTCGGACGATTTCCTGCGTGAAAACGCCCCCCTTTCGCGAAGTGTTTCCTCTGTGAAGCCAAGACCTTCTTCTCTCGGGGCTTTCGCCTTTGTGTCGCCGAGCTTACGTTATTCGCCAGGACATCAAAGCGTACGCGGAGCACGGTTTCTCGCCCTTGCGATTTTCCGGACGCATTTTCTGGCAAATTTCCGAGAACGTGACGTACGTGAAAACCATTTCTCCGCGAATCCTCGGCTTGACACTTCCGGCCTATAGCCCTTTAACCAACTCGCTACTACCAGCGTGTGAGTGACTTTAAAGGGAAAGAAAATATCATAATGAGAAAATACCATAATGTTGTCAGATGTTTTACATTTAGATTGTAGCTAGCCTTTATATATAATGTATATGTAGTTTTATTATTTTCTAATTATTCGTACTTTTATCTTTATTATAAATAATTTCTTACAACGTGAGAAGATTTATTTGAAGAAAATTAAAACAAACATATTTAATTGTTTCATTTTTATTTATCTTATTTTTATTAAATAAGTTATAAATGTTGTGTTAAAAAGAGAAAATACACATAAAAATCCCAAAATAATTTAATTTGCATTAGACGATATAAGTCTAATTGAAGCTTCTTGGCTAGAACTGTCTTCTAAATCACTACTCATTTCGCAGTTTCGCTCGGAATGATAATCAAGCGGATATGACTTTTATTTTATTTCTAGTTTTTCGCTTATTTTGATCATTGTTTTGTCTACGTTAATGACTAAAAATATAAATCTTTGCTTATCAAATAATTTTTGGAATAAACAAAAAAATCATAAATTTTTACGAACAATCCAAATCTTTTTCTTTCCGATGCTAAAAAATGTGGGAACGAAACGTTCATCAACGATTGTACTTTTCTTCAATTTAAAAAAATTAATATTTGCACTTACGCGTGTCCGAATCATTCAGCCTAAGTTTGCCACCCTCGTTGGAATATCTTGGAGGCGGAATGTCGCTATGATAGATTACTTTTACTCGCGCACCGGCTTTCGCCGTCATTGAGCGGTTCAGCCGCGAATACGTCACTCCGTCGCGAAAATAGATTCCGCGCGATTCACAGCTCGGAAATACCATTCGTTCGTTGGCATCGGAAGTGCATTGGAAGCATCGGAAGCTGGAGCGAAAAGTGGAAATCGGGTCGTCGTATAAGTATCGTACGTACACGGACATAGCAAGCAGATGCTGAAAGTACTCGGTGGTGGTAAACTGAGAAGCATTAATAAAACTGTTTTTGCAATTACTTGGGGAAAAATTTTCTCTTTAAAAATATATGACGGTTAAATTGAAGAAGCATTATATGCAAATACAGATTGAGAGTCAATTTCGGTATGAATTAGGCAATAATTAAAATTCTGAGATAAAAAAAAAAGTACTACGTCTACGACGTTGAAACTTTGAAGATGCTGCCAAAGTTTTGCAATTGCATTTTGCGAGAGAGAGAGAGAGAGAGAGCTCGTCTCTCCCAATTTAACGAAAGACTTAACTCTAAACCTGGTTTTCGTATCGACATTTCTACCGGCACCTCGTATGTGTGCACGTGTGTCACCTTGAATCTCCTTCGTGTCTCCTCAGTGAGTGGAGGGGTGACTCGATCTTTCGAGCAGCACGACTCAATTACCATCTCTGTGACGCGTGAAAATAGCTCGTCCCTCCCCCTTTCCTCATCCTTCTACTCCGGCTCGCTTTTCCACGTAAAACCACGAGCACGGTCTATTACACCCGTTACATTCGCTCGAGGTGCTCGTCGATTCGCATTTTTACTATCAAGCAGGAATCAAAGCCCTTATCGCTTCTCACGCCTGATGGCTCACTCGGTTTTCTCTCTTGTAAATTAATTGCGAGTTACGATTATTGTTTGATACTCTTTTACAAGGTACATTGATTAACACCTTTTTTTCTTTGCGACGTAAAGTATCGACATTTAATTCATTACTTTTGCAAATCATTTCACAGCAGTATGAATTATACAATCTGGCTTTTCTCCTTTTATAATGCAAATTAACATAAATTATTACGCATTTCGCATTAATGTATTGCGACTAAACTGTGAGTCAGAAAACACTATAATATTTTTTGCTATTTATATATATATATGTATATTAGCAAAATTAAATTTACTGTACAAAAAGTGGTTTTCTATCCTTTTTTTCGCAAATCCTCATTAATTTCATTTTGAGAAAGAAGGAAAAACAAGACGAGGACGCGTTAGATTAATTGCGAGACGCTCCGGGGAAAACAGTACTTACGGCTGTCTGCTAGAATAGGTCATCGCGTGGTTTTTTTTTTCCCTCATCGAGACAACGACTGTACCTCTTCGGATGCGCTCCATAAATGGGATATTGTCGCGAGAAGGACGTCATAAAACGGTCGCTGCGTAAAGTCTACTACTCGTTGCGGCGCGCCGCACTTCCGTGACATAAAATCCGATGATAACCCTTGTCCATTGCGCATGTATAAGCCATTTGACAGTCTGCCGTCTTCCGGGCGTTGTTGACGATGCCGATAAAATGAAATTCCTGATGAGAGTCGAATCGACGCTCAGTGCTCGCAATGCTAATAATAAT
>NW_017304228.1:5371292-5372702 GCF_001594115.1 Trachymyrmex septentrionalis | reverse complement strand
ACCGATAAAATGAAATTCCTGTTGAGAGTCGAATCGACGCTCAGTGCTCGCAATGCTAATAATAATAAGGTTTGAATTCCTTTATTCTTGTAGCTAATACCATGTATTTGACAAGTTTGCATTTCTCTTTCGTCAAATCGAACCCGAATTATAAAATGCTACAATTATAATTTTCGTTTATTCCAACGTGTATCAACTTAAATCACAATTGCCTTTTTCAGTCGTGAATCTCTTTAATCCTAGAATGCGATATTTTGTACGTACAAGTGAATGAGGCCAATAAACGCTAAGTTGTACCTTCAGTGATCGTTGGAAGATTTAATCTGCTATAAACTAAGACATCCGGAGACAAGCTTTTAAAAATTCTATCAGTTTTTTTTTTTCCACACGTAAAGAGCGATTTTGCTGAAGTATTTAAAAATATAGCTAGATATAGATCTAAAAATAATTTTGTTGAACCATCGAAATATTTATGTATGCTTAAATTGACTATTGGATCGTCGAAGCTTTTTGAGGTATTGTTCATCATACTTGAGATTTCTATGTAAATATTTTTGTGATTCAATAAAATTACTTTCAGATCTGTACTTAGCTGAACTTTTAGATATTTGAACAAAGTCGTTCTTTCGTGTATGTACTAATTAATTTTGACTTTCTGTTGAATTTCTAATGGAGTTTATAATTGTTTATAACACAGTTTACGGAGCGTAATTAAATGATTACAATTTTTGAGCAGTTTTGCGATATTATGTTGTATATATTTATTTTATTTAAATACTATAATAAGGCACATTATTGGACCATTATTTCGAAATTGAATTTGATTGTGCGCTCCTTCTTTCTTTCTTTTTAAATTAATAATTAGATTATTTGTGCTCAGAAACGTTATAAATACGCAAGAGTTATAAATATAAATTATATAACTATTTTCAGTTAAAAGTGTAAAAACTTGTATTACGTTAATTAAGATTGGTCTATCCTCTTGTAAAATTCACGTATCAATAGTAATATTGTATAATTGTATATCACTCGATGACATTCTAGATTTTAATCTGAATTAATCTCTATTCTCTCGCCGTTATTACATGACTGGATGGCGACGAAATTTCTGCTTATATTCTTCGCGAAACATCGCGGTTCGTCAGTAGAATTTGAATTCTCATTTTCAGGAGAAACACGCTTAACGTGTAGCGCACGTGCGCTTCGCGAGACAAGGATCGTGTCATGGAAAGAGTTACGCACATCCGGTACATCGTATCTCGAAGTTCGGGGTAAATCCGGTATTGTAGGATCGAACTGCGCGGTATTGCTCGCCGATCGAGACAGATAAAGTGAATTTCTCGGGGTTAGAGGGCACGGCGGTATAGAGGCGGGTAGAAGGGACTGGGCGAGAGAGAGAGAGAGAGAGAG
>NW_017304228.1:5370510-5371192 GCF_001594115.1 Trachymyrmex septentrionalis | reverse complement strand
AGAGGCGGGTAGAAGGGACTGGGCGAGAGAGAGAGAGAGAGAGGGGGGGGAGAGGGAGAGAGAGGAGGGAATGAGGGAAGGGCGGCTGGGCGCCGATCGAGGCTCGAACACGTAACCGCCGTGTTATCTATTAGCTCTCCGCGTGATAAACGATTCGCTTCCTTCCACGCGAACTTCGCACGTAAATCGCCTGGAAAAGGATAAGCCCCGCACATGGAGCGCGCCCAGTATACCCTCGCTCTGACCCCGCTCCGTCGATTTCCCGATCTGCTTTTTTAAACGCCTCTTTTTTTTTTTTTTTTTAACTTTGCTCCGAGACCGAATCTCACCAACGTGTGATGAGTGTACGTATGTATGTATGTGTGCTCTCTCTCTCTCTCTCTTTTTTTCTCCAAAGTTTATCTGTCTATCCGAAGTAGAAGCAGTAGAAATACGTAATACAACACATATCTACATTTATACACGTGGTATTTGTGCTTTTTGTATTAGGTTTTATGTCAGTGCAGTTGTGATATATGAAAAAAAAATAATTTTATATTAAAACGAATATATATATAAAATATATATAAAAATACTAGTCGAGAGATAGCTGCAATTCGGAATATTCATATTTATAATTTCTGAGGACATAAGCTAGGATTTAGATCAAAGCGATAGAAGGCGTTTATTGTATAGGATAATT
>NW_017304228.1:5369546-5370410 GCF_001594115.1 Trachymyrmex septentrionalis | reverse complement strand
TATATATATATAATTATCTTCATAATTATTTTTATGAATTATGTTCATATTTCTAATAAAAATACTAGTCGAGAGATAGCTGCAATTCGGAATATTCATATTTATAATTTCTGAGGACATAAGCTAGGATTTAGATCAAAGCGATAGAAGGCGTTTATTGTATAGGATAATTCTGGTGAGTATAAGCCGTGTCGAATTTACTCTCTCGTTTTCGCATATGCAATGTTCGTTTTCGTGGAAAAATCGCGTGTGAATCCTTGTTTGCGAAGAGGGGATAAAAGATGGAGGACGATTCTTTGAGTTTTCGCTTCGAAGAAGATCAAAAGTATGTCGGTGACGAGCAATCCACTTCCGGTTTAATTTAGTAAATCGACTGGCCAGCCAAAGGAATGAGTAGCTGGGCAATAAATATATCCATTTATAGGCATCTAGAGGAGTTTCGCAAATCGTCAGAGAGAGCCCGAACTTCCGGCGAAGTTCAATGAAATAGGACTTGGCGCTCGTCCCTGAGGGATGCCTTGGCGTCGTACTATGTCGCTGTCCTCGTCAACGAGAGAGGGCGAAAGAGAGAAATGAAAGGGCTAGAAAAGTGGAAAAGGAAAGAGAGGGAGGCATCAAGGTCGATGAACAACTCTGAGGGTAGCTCGTGGTGTTTATAACCCTTTTAGGTCCTCCATAATTTTCCAATATTACCAGAGTGCAGAACTTACTAATATTACCGTTTTCATATCTTCTTATCTTCAAGTTGCTCTTGATTGATGTATTTAGCGAGTAACGTGTTTGCGATACTAATCGAGAAATGTCGAGCGTAGAATGTACACAAATTGAGAAATCGAAATATTTAATTAACGAGGTTTATATATG
>NW_017304228.1:5361912-5369446 GCF_001594115.1 Trachymyrmex septentrionalis | reverse complement strand
ATAACAAGTAATAATAATGTAATATTATATAATTATATAATTACACCAATTATAAATATATTTCATAATTATTATTAATTATAATATCGCTCCTTTACTTCAAAAATGATGTAACTAAAAAATGAAATAACTAAAAAAAATTAATTATCGAATTATAAAATTCGAATTATTACTGTGAACGAGTTTGTTAAATAAAAAGGAGAGTTTTCTATAGAGAATATTTTGTGTTAAGATGATTTTGGTGATTAAAGTTTGAAAAAGAAAAGTTTGTTTTATTTTGAATTTCGTCATTTTATCTGATAAAAAACTGTTGATTATGTTTTCATTTACATATGTTACTTTTGATAAATTATTCCGAATTTGTTATAATTTTATAAGATATCACAAGCCCAACTCAAAAAGAATGGCTTTCTTAAGAGGAGGTTCTTTCCTAGAGCTCTAAAATTTATGTATTTTTTACCAATGTTTTTCATAAGAAAAGGAAACAGATATCGAAATAATGCTTTTTGCATTATGTTTTTTATATTTCAACATACCAAAAAAATTTTTTTATTTCTAGAAATGTAGAAAATTGCGGCTGTAGCCTACGTGGCCAATTGACAGGAAATCTCGACTGTCGACTCAGTTTATCTGAGACAAAAAAATCAATTATTAAAATATGTATATTAAATTTGTGGAACCATGAACCCCATTTCATTTGAAAAATTTGAAAATTTACAGAATGGCAATTATTTGGAATTAAGTGTCAATTTTTACGAATTTTTTTTTTCATTTTCAACCTGTTCAAAAAAATAGTTATTTTGGAAAATTTATGACATTTCTAGATACATGGACTCATAAATATTGTCTATTTTACGTGGGAAAAAACTTCATGTCAATCGGATGATTAGTTGAAGCTGTTTTCCCACCAGTTTGAAAAACATGAATTCGAGAAAAATGCGTTTAAAGTTTTACTTTATGATAACAATATTTACTATTCCTTAACAATATTTTGAAACTTAATTTAATCAGCGATTCTTGGCCTATAAGTCAATTTCTTCTTCTGTTCGAAGAATAAATTTTGCCGCGTTTGAGCTCACTTGATTTTCGACCGAAGCAAAATCCAGTTCAACAAGTCGTAAATTGCTTGAAAATTTTGAATATTGCAAAATTCTTTTACAGATATATTCTACATACTTTAGAAATGCAAAAAAAATGTAAAAAAAAGTCAATTTTTTCGATCCTCCACAGTAAAATCTTCCGTTAAGAGTTGTAAAACGGAAATGACACAATAACATTCGATCACGTTACAAGTATATTCTTTTTGCCAACAATATTGTTTAATTAATCCATTTTCTGTCAAGTTAAGAAATAATTTTTTTGTTCTGGGTAACTTAATTTATTGAGTTGTATCACTTTTGAAGTAAGGGAGCGATATATATATATAAATATTCTTGGAGAAGTGCCGTTATAGTTTCCTTCTCGCGACCAGAGGGTTGCCCTATTATTAAATGCGGAAGTCTACTTAAAGTGCACTTCCCGTGCAGCCCCGCATCCGCCTGGCTGTAGTTAATAGAAATTTCTGAGCGTCTCGTGTAAAATTCATTTTTGCGGCCAATTGGTAAAGCAGCTTTCGTCAGCTTATAATCCATACTCGTCCGCGTGCAGCTCGTTTATGACGATAAATCTTTTATCGGTGTGTCGGTATATATTTGGAATGTTTATACATTATATATAGATGTTCGTAACACAATGTACATAATATATTTTATTAGGGGTAGCGGAAAACAATAATTATTATCAAAGTACGAATTTAACATTGGTAAAATAAAAAATATATATATATATATATCACACATATCCACGAAAGAAATAGAAATAGATGAAATATGAAATTATTCTAGTACATTATATTGTTGAAAAGATAGATTGTTCCGGGAGAATTACTTATTCTTACCGGAATTACTTTTTGACGAGGAGGAAATCGTTTATTTTTTTTACTATCTTCAATTATCGAATGTCTTATATTTACAAGGTATTGTATCATCGCAGCCCTGATTTTTTCGCGCGGCAGATTGGAGAGGGTCATGGAGATTAGATTCGAGGGATCGAGTTCTCTGTTTAGAGAAGGGTGCGAACCGACAAAAGGGTGACCGAACGAACCCTTAAGAGACATGTACTTTGCTACACGTTGCAACCCTCTCGTCGCACGGAAGGTATTTATCATCCGAGGAAGATAAAAGTTATTTTGCGACGAGCACGCTCCTTCCTCCACACTCTATCGGCATTGTCCGCCCCCGTGCACTTCAACTCTAACTTCGAAAGTGATCGGCGCAGCGATCTTTACCTCCTTAAAATAAACCTTCGATCTTTTCACGCTAGAACTCTCTTCCGCGAAATAGATCTCTCTTGCTTGGCAAACAAGGACGTGGGACGAGGAATCGTATGAAACATTCATGTTTAGGGGTTGTTCCGAAAATATAGTAAATTCGTAACGCAATTGTTATCCTTGGAAGAGCATCGTGATACTCTTCTAGTAAAAATGTAGCCCAAGGCACTTCTATTTGCTTTTTCTGATTTTTTAATATTGAATAAAGTTGAAAATAGCGGTTTTTTTTTTTTTTTTTTTTAGAAAATTCGCTTGATAAATATGTATCGTGAGAAAGGAGAGAAAAAAAGCAGTTTCTTTGTTATCGACATGTTTTAAAATTTCAGTTCAATCGTCGGCCGTTATGACGGATACTTGGCGCGGACGAGAATCCTAATCTGGTTTCCTCTCGTTCTGCGTCGATGCCTTTGGCATTCACACTCTCGCCAGGCACGAGGTGTGCCCCAAAAAGATAACCGTGCATACTCAGTTTCTGGTTAACTATAGACGCCGTGCAAATGGAGCTAGTGCGGTGTTATAACTCCGCTAGATAAGGAGACAATGATACAGAAAGTCGAAGTGTAAGTGCTTTAAAATGTGCATACAATTTAATGTAGAAACATATTAGAATAGAACCTGTATTATAATACAGAACGTATACTGGAAAAAGAGTTCGGTTTAATTGAAATTCTCGGGGTAAAGATGAATAAATTGAAATAACTGTTCTAATCGATATATAATTAGAATCTTCTGGTTCGTTTACTTTTAATCGGAAATTTTTCTCAATGTATTAGAACAACTAGGAAGCAGATCGATGAGAAATATAAGTCAAGCAAACGTTCTTGATATATCAATTTTATTCGACAACAATATCTACGAGCCGTAAATAGCACGACGTGTCTTAACATTCGCCACACAAGTAACAGGCTTTCTACACACACACACACACACACACAAAGCTATTATTTATAAAGTTTTAAGTCTTAAGCTGTAAGAAATTGGACAATTATAGTCAAATATGAGAAGAATCGAGTACGATTCGTCGAGTTCTTACTGATTAAGGCTCAACAAGCTTATTATGTAATGGCTCATTGTAGAAAGAGCGTCTAACACTCACCGCGTTAAAACAAGAAATAAAAGTGACAAAATGATGATTAAAAAAATTGTGGAGACGCGCGAAAGAAAAGTTGCCGCAATTATCGTTATTCAAAATCACGTGCTTCGAAATGGGTCAAATGGCTCCTCTCCATTAACCTTGACGATGTCATTTGCAAAGCGTTTTTAAACGGTAATGAAAGCAGGCACACCGGCCCATCTGTTAATTGCGACAGCCGTAAAATAGCGAAGCTTGTTGCGACGACATTAGACACTTTAACGAGTGTTTTCACTACATTGAGAGATCTTATCGCGACTTAAACTCCAATATTCTGTGCGATTTTTTTTTTTTTTTTTTATTAAAGAGTAAATGCAACTGTTTATGACTTCGCACAATGGTCCGGAATTTAATAAGACGTGAAATTTTGCACTTTCCGTTTTCAACAACCTGAGTCTTTGAGCTTCAGTGCATATTTTTGTATTGTTCCGGACTGTATAAAAAAAACCTGAAAAAAATTCTTGTGAAAGCTTCAACGGCGGAGTTTTTACATATTTAATGTAAAATCCTTTACATATTTAAACTTGTAATATTCTAGTTATTAGGAAAAAGCACACCGTGCAGAAATAAGGACTTCTGGGAAGAACTCGGATTGTATTTATTTTTTACACTCTAACACATTGATGCAGATAATAATATTATAATATACTCTTTCACCAGTGTGCTGGCTAATTAACACCAACACAATGAGAATTATATAAACACCGATGTTCTTTACACCGATATTTTTTATATTTAAATTTACCTACCAGAATTCACAAAATTAAAATATTGATCGAGCTTTCGAAATCAAACTTGACCGGAGCGGAGAGTTAATTTAGACAAATATCCGAATTAGATACGTTCACAGCTGCGACTGTTGCTATCTGAAAAATATTAAAGCCGTACAGCGTGTCAGTCACAGATTTTTCGATAAAATTGACTTTTTATTATTTATCGTAACTTTTTAATACTAAACGTTCAATTTTTAATATTAAACGTTCCAAGAGTTTTAATCGTATAGTTTTACTATTTTTGCATATTGTCTTTGTCACTCGCCAACATTATATCACTGTTAGCTTCAGCCGATTTGCACTTGTAAGTGTAGAAATCGATTTGTCCAACGAATTATCACTTATTTGTCCAATCTGATTTGAAGGATATCTCAATTTCAGTTCATTCGTCTTTCAGAGATGCCATTACAGTTACCAGTTAGTTATTCTTGTTTCTCTTCAATCTCAGCGCCGTGCATAAAAGTTTCTGCAGCATTCTGCAAATCGCTCGTAAATCTCTACTTCAACAGACGTCCCGATCCTTTACGCAGCACACTTGTTGCCTTATTCAGGCGATATCATTCTAGATTTGGTGTGCAGTTTCCTGATAGCTAGAATATTAAATATTAACTGTGTAATGCAGAATATGTACGTAACTTTTTTTGTGTACTTATGATTCGCGATATTATCTGTAAATTTTTCCACGAGCTTTTGCGTATTGTTCTTGGGACAAAACTTATGACAAATTTTGTGAGAAATTTTTACAGTCGATGTTTCATTTAGGATTCAATTTCAATAAGGATATAAGTATGTTATTTATCTTATTATTAAAAAAAAAAGTTTTATCGCGTTGGAGTCAATTTAAGAAATTTGTTGTATAAAGATGAGGAGAAAATTCATCAAATTACTGCGGAGGAAGAGCAAATAAACAATTTGCATGCCGTGGTAATTCTTTCGAAAATACGTACGTACTACCCACGTTTGTTCCGAGTTGCTCACAGGCGACATTTAACTTTTAAAGGAAGTAAATCTTTGAGCGGCCACGCAGAATTTAATTTTGATTGAATAGAGAAACGAGATGTAAGGATAAAGTTTCGCGGTGTGCAATGTACCAATGATTCGCGTAGGCGTATGAATTACTATAATACGCCGCCTATAGAAATACTCGCGATCGTACGTGCGATTACTGCATACAATCAATGGTAGAGGAATCTAGGCGTTTTCTTTCGGAGAGAAACGTTGCGGGAAATTGGCAATATATATATTATTATTAAGGAATAAAAGATAATCAGGAGAGATTACCATCGAGGGAAATGGTACGCGTCTCACACAATAATCCCGCATCCGGTTACTTCCGCGCCGCGCGTTACGTTAGATTAATTAAATCCCCACAATTAATTGGCATTCATCCATACATTTCGATGCGTATAATAAAATTTACCGGCGCGATGAATCTTCCCGCTGTTGTTCGCGTAATTGCACGTTTGCTCCTCGCGAACAAATAATGTTTCGTCGATGGTATGTTCCGCCGGTGCAGAAATTTATCGCGTTAAGAATGTTTGTCCGGAATGGCGGCCGTTTGCAAGACGGACACGCGGCGATAATCTGTCAGAATTTGTTTTCTTCCCTCGGTGGATATTGCGTGTCTACCTAACTGGCCCCTACTTAATCAAATCTTATCGAACGAATTATATAATAATGCGCTATTTATGCGCAATCTCAAAAGCCGCAAAAAAATTCTGTGTATAAATCCTGTGTATTTGATTTTTCCAAATCGGTTATTATTAACAGGTGGGAGGGCTGAGTGACGATTTACTCAGCCTCCCCGTAACAAAATTTTCTTTTAACTAAACGAAATGAGGGCGAATTTTCTTTTGCGGATTTTGGGAGCGCATAAATATCGCATTGTTATATAATTTATTTATTAAGATTCGGAGCCAGCTGGGCAGACGCATGGATAACGCCTTTGGAACGTAATGCGATACGCGAGATTCACGCAACGGTTCGATCGATTCTAATGCGGACCGCAACAGGGAGAAGGGATAGACGACGGGATACGAGGGATGGGAAATATTAATGTTCTCATTAGCCGTGCTTCATATTCATGGCATGAAAATTCGTCGTTAATTATGTAACAGACCGCCCGTTCGCGAAATCGAACAAAACGGTCGGCCAGCCGATTATCATAAACGATAATCGGCTATATCCGGCCGCGGATGAATCGGATATATATCAGGAATTCCGCCATTTTTATCGTACGAAACGGCTTGTTAATAAGGCTGGTAAACCATTTTCGTTATGTTGCATCAGGATGTAAAGCAATGTCGAACAATCCCTTCATTATGCAACAATTATCATAACAACTGGAAATAACTTGAATTTCTTAGTTGAGTTTCTACGTAGCGTTGAGATGGAGACGTTTCGAAAATCTGCGATATGAATCATCTCTCGAAATTCCATAATTATCTCAGTGGAATGTATAAAATCTTCCGTACCTTCTTCGCGAAGAGGACCGTCGTATATTTAATCCGAGTCGCAATTAAGCGAACGCGTGGCGGTCCCAACAATTTTAACGAAACGCGAACTTTCGTTAGGTGAGGACAGTGCTGCCCCTGCCGAGGAAGAGAGAGAAAGAATGACGGGAAATAGAAGAGAAAACAGCGGTCGCGAGGTTGCACTTTGCGCCAGATTTGTTGTTTCTTTTTTCCATCATCCCCCGCTTTCCCTACCCCGTCTTTTGGATCTCGCGCCTTTTTTTCTTTTTTCCTTTTTTCTTTTTCGTTTCTTCATCCATTCACATTAATCACCCCGGCGAGAAAGAGAGAATGTGAATGCGGTCCTCCTCTCTCGCTTTCTCGTTTTGTTTTCACGCACGCTGTGTTGCAACTGCTACCTTAATGGGTTTCCTCAGCTTGAAACGAAGCAGTGGATTATGGGGCTAACCTATCAGAACCGCCGCGATAAACTTCGATAAGGTCGAGTTAAATTACAGGCGGAGGGTACTTGCTTTTCTTTCTCTCCATCCCACGAACACATTTTCTCACCCTTTCTTTTTTTTTTTTTGTTTTTTTTTCTCATAATGTGCGGTTGTGGAAAGAGCAAAATTTAGTACCTTCAATACCGTTGTTCCCAATTTATGTGAATGATGTCCGATTTGATACTTTAAATTCTCGCTCTAAATATGTATCCTGAAAAGTCTTGGGTATTTATGATTATAATTGCATGATAAAATAATTATTAAAGATAAATTAGACATTCCATTTTATTATTGCCCCATTTTTG
>NW_017304228.1:5356214-5361812 GCF_001594115.1 Trachymyrmex septentrionalis | reverse complement strand
TATGTGCAATGTGTATTTATTTTATTTATTTATTTATATATATATATATATACATATATAATACAAAATATAAATATATGTATATAAAATACAGAATATAAATTATACAATAGTTAAATTACTAGAAGTTTATACAATCAAGATAAGGAGAATAGTAGATATTTTAATCTTAAACCTAATATAAAAAGAAATTTGAAAAGAGAAAATTTTAGATATGACAGTAATATCGCAAGAACTTGGAATGATAAGATGGGAACGCGATAGATTATTCCTGCAACATTCACTCTTCGTGTTACACGGATCGTAGTCGTATGGACTTTTCGAGAGAATTTTCCTTGGGACTTCGATACGACGTCGACAGAATTTAACGCGGCAAATGGGAACGCGTCTCGGTTGAAACGAAATATCGATAGGTAGCAGCGACGTGTTACCTCGCCACACCGACGGACTATTTCGTCAATAGCACTGACGTGTCATTGTATTGGCGACGAACATCTCGCCAGGCTCGTCGAAACGCGTTAAACGCTGATCAAAACAACCACGCTCAATCGCTGAGGTTAACATTTATATTGCGGCCGTCCTCCGATTAACACTTGAACGTTTTCATTTACCTGCTTTGTGGAAATTTCGGCTAATACCTACATCGCGCGTACGATTTCCAGATTGAGAGTTTACCTTTAGTAAAAAATACAAACTGACAAGAAAGTTTATCTACAAAATTCTGCGTTCGTCAGAACATTATCCAGGTTGAAGTCGGAATGATGATAAAAAATAACATCAATTTTTTTTATTGATTCTTATACTCTTAATTCCGCACTGAATTGGAACGCGTGAACTAATCATATTGAAAAATCTTGCAACAGTCGTAAAACTGCTTCTTTTTTTGCTAAGCCCAATCACTGTTGAGATCGTACTTGAGATTCCTACGTAATTAATTATATTTTGCTAATTCAACAGAATTATTTTTAGACGTACTAGCTAAATTTGTAGATGCTTCAAGAAATTTGAGATACTAGCAAAATCATTTTTCCTGCGCACACAAATTTAGATATTTTTCTATTTCCACAATTTAACGTTATTCAGGGCGATAAGATGGGACGGAAAAGATAAAATATGTGTTTAATTCGACATGTGTCGAATGCGGCGAAATAATCATTACCTCTGCAATTATCCGTGTTTCTTCACAACCTCATCTCTTTTTCATCACCACCTCTTTCGTCTTTGCGAATCCTCCTAACCCTTCCTCTCGCCTTTCCCCGATTACTCGTGATGTAATTGCACTCTAGAGAGTGCGGTCGGCGAAAAATTTAAATTGTTCGTCTGACTACCGTCTTAAATTGCCACCGCCAGTCTCTTTTCGCCTGTCTTTCATCCATCTTACCGTCATCCCAAAATTTATTTGCACCACCTACGTGCAACCGCGTGCGGCTTGGATATAAGAAAACGAAAAAGATGGAAAGAACTAAGAGCCCCGGCTCAAGGAAAAATCGTTAGTAAATGTTGAACGCGAGATGTGATTTGAAAACCATATTATGCGTGCATATCTTGGATGCTGAAATCATCGAAGGAGTAATCTATCTTTCCTACAGCCTTAGAGATCGTCACCATTTTCTCGTAAACGAGTTTCGCTCATGGCATCTTGATAAATTTAAACGTTGGTCATTATAGTTATGACCACTTATAAGTGACTAATGATTCGAAAATTCTGCACAAACATACCACGTGTTTCATAAAACTTTTTAAATGAGTAACATTTAGAACTTAAGATAATGCAATTGTTTGAGACATACTTTTGAAATAACTAGAGACTATATTTTTTGTGCCAACTTTGGTACGTTTTTGTCAACTTCAGTAAGTTCGAATGAGAACTTTAATAAGTTCGCGTGCACAGAGTGGATATTTTATAAAGTATTCAAAACGATTTTAAGGGGCCATTCCTTATACATATTAAAGACGAAAATTGTATTTGTAGTTTCAAAAGTATAGGGTGTTAAAAATTGAAAGGAAACAATTTTTTTGCAAAAATTTCGAAATTCATTCAAGTTATTTGATGGAACATTTAAACATATGTTTTTTATCAAAATAATTCGAGTGATTTCCGAAATTTTCGGAGAAGACGAAATTTTTCTTTAACTTTAACATTATGTATCTTGAAAACTAAGCCATTTCAGACGTATAATATACGGTCATATAAAGTTTTTGTCTTAAATTTATGTAAGGAACTTCTTAAAATTTCAGAATACTTCTTATCCACCCTGCATAAAAAGAGATCGTATATACATCCTTTTTTCTCATTCTTGTTTTAACAAAATTGCTCGTGACCAGATTCTGTTATAGGGTCTCTACAAATAATTAAGCAAACGCTACTACACTTTAGTAAACGTCTCTGAAATAGAAGTACCGTAATGT
This sequence comes from Trachymyrmex septentrionalis, assembly GCF_001594115.1. Taxonomy (NCBI): domain Eukaryota; kingdom Metazoa; phylum Arthropoda; class Insecta; order Hymenoptera; family Formicidae; genus Trachymyrmex; species Trachymyrmex septentrionalis. The sequence goes on along the minus strand of NW_017304228.1, from coordinate 5,359,403 downwards.
ATCAGGTACATTAAATGATTAAACGATTAGTAGAAATTATCATAATTAATTGCCGATTTTAATATCTAATGAACCAGCAGTACAAGAGCATTTCGATATGATTGTGAAATGTAACATCCGGCAGAATCGTTTGGAGACCCTCATGAGTGCATTTCTGTGTACCATCGGGTGAAATGTTCAGTAAAACGAAATGTCGTGTCGGATGTCGTTTTCGCGATGCACTGGATATTGCATATCAAACTTGACGTTGTTTCAATGAAGCGGAAACTGCGTTTTCAAGTTGTCGCGGCGAACTCTAAAACATACAGACGCACGTTCCACTTTTATCATATGAATGATAAAGACCGCGGTATTAACTCGAGAACGATAACGTTACGAGAAATCAACGTTACGTTTGTAAGCGAAACGTCATCCTGAAGATTCAAAAAATTTCTAACCTTGGTATTTCATTCGTATTTTTTATTCGTACGATACTTATTTTTACCGCTTTGCTTTTCATAGAATTATGTATGTTCCGTAAGCATTTCGAATTATCGTAGATATATCAGACAATTCAAGGATTTGTCTTCACCGGGCACCGAACTGAATCAACTATAAATTGGACGTGCAAGAAATGATTCAATTAACGGAGAAATTAGCGTGACCGTCGGATGGGATACGCGAGCACAGATGGAAAGGACGTAAAAAAAAAAAAAAGGAAAAGCGCGATGTTTCGGTGCGAGGAACAACGTTACGTCGTGCAAGTTTCACGACTCGACACGCCGTTCTTGAAAAGCTCACCAAATAAATCTTATCGTAACGTTCGTATGTGTAACTGTCGAGGAAATAAAAAAAAGTGCGGATGGGAAACGCAAGAAGCAGTTGGAAATATTTCTGCATTATTTCGTTACGTATCTTTTATTTTCATCTTCGTTCTAATATCGCGACATAAAAATGCGATTGTAACTTTAGTAATTAGCATGACAGTAACATGAGCATAATTATTTTTAAAAGAAATTATTAAATCTTGAGTTGACTTGAGTTAAAATCGGTCTTTATGAAAAGTTTTGTTATTCATTTTTAAAACATACCCGCAAACATACCTGAGAGTTAATTTAATTTAACATGATTGTGTTATTTTAATATTTTATGTTAAATTGATAATCAATATTTCTTAGTGTTAAAATAATATTAATATAATTATGAGTAAGTAAACAAATAAGATAAAAATAACGTAATTTAAATGTATAGCCTAACGAATAAAAGATAAATGTTCGTGTTATAATAATTTGACATAATATTATAAATATTAATTTTATTGAAGAAATATATTTCTACAATTTTTTTCTAAATTGCATCAAAGTATTACATCTTTTGCATTAATTTTTTACATAAGTTGAAAAATTCGATCAAGAGTGCTGGCTCGCGTACAAGACCGTTTTGACAGTTAAACAGTGAGCAAAAAATTTCGATTCGCGATATTCTTAGAGCAATTAATTCTACAAACATTTTGAGACCAAAATGAGCTCAGCAATTAATTGCTTTAAGGTACTTTACTCTTGGTAAATTTTTCGACTTGAAAACAGTGAGCAAAAAAATATGTGTTATAAGTCGCGTTTGATTGTGCTGAAGTGGCTATGCCAGCTTAATAGACGTAAAAAATTATAGATTTCTAAATATTGTATCTGTTGTATTTGAAAATAATACAAAAAGTTTGACGCAGATTTATAATCTCGAATAAAAAATGATTTTACTAAGAAATAGACATATTTTATCTATTAGACGAACAATTGAGATGAAATAAGAAAATTATTATTTAAATAAAAATAATATTTATTAAGCATGAATATTGATATTATTGAATATTGTTTCATATATATAATATATAACACTCATTATTACATTCATTTATACGGAAAGTATCGATTTCTAATTCCAGTCACTTTTTGCAGAGACTATACACCTGATACATCTTTAAGAATTTCATAACTATTGTACTATATTCAACGTACCAAAATATGGGAAAAACAAGAATTTCAATAACGGCAGCAACAACACAGCAATAATTTATTAGATAGGTTTTCAATCAGCTTTGATTCGATGCAGAAATTCGCCGCATTTGCGAGGGATGTCATTCTGCTAGTGCCAAATTGCATCGTCAATATTTAATGATCAGCCAGGGGATCGATACTACTTCTCGATGAAACGCTGGAAACGAGTCGCTTATCGGCGCCATCGCCGTCAAAATAACTGCTTTCATAACGCATGATGCCGTCGAAATAAGACGATATCGAAGAACTAAGAACTAAGCTGGATTCCTTTCATTGCTCGTCGCTGGACCGGTCGTCTTGATACTGAGAGAGTTCGCGTCGTAGAATAACCGATCACAAAGCGAATTCAAACGACTCGTAGCACTTACACCAAAGTGTGTATCGACGCTCGGTTGGTTTTATTAATTGATACATCTATTAACGGCTTTATTCAAGCATATTCTGACTCCATTGAGTCGAATTAATTAATCAATTACCATGAAAATTATTGGCCGACTCATCGGTCCGTAATGTTCTCCGTACACTCGCGTTCTTTGATCGAGACAGTTTTTGAGCGCCACTTTTGTGCGCCGCAAAATTGCTGCTCCATCGTTTTCGCATTAATAATTCCAATAGAATGGAGCCACTAATTATTATTACGTCAAGTGGGTTGCATCGTTGTTACATCGAAAGTACTGTAACGACAATATTAGTCGTTACATTTATTATACCAATATTTTAAAACTATTTGAAGAAAAAAATGTGTTGCGAAATATGTTATACGCATGCCATATTGGCGTAATAAAAATGCAGATAAGCGCTAATAGGTAAGTAATTAACGTCAATTAACTGAAAATAGATCACAAATAGCGGTGAAAATTATACACATACAACATCGAAACGCACGTTATAATTCACCAAGCCTCAACTATTCGATGTATCGTTATCTAAAAGCGAATTAACCATTGATATGCCGGATAACAATGGTGGTTTTCTTCCACAAGTCCGCTTATCTAAAAGATTAGCGCTGTTTTCGGCGCAGTTCATTCACGAGGCACGAGCGAGACAGAATCCCCGGGAATTCGTCGTTTGCGATTGGATCGATCCGCGGTAGGCATCCTGATTAAATCCAAGTCGAACGAACTGCTGGATTAAACTCGTGGCATCGCCGCGTCTCAAC
>NW_017304228.1:5353866-5356114 GCF_001594115.1 Trachymyrmex septentrionalis | reverse complement strand
CTGATTAAATCCAAGTCGAACGAACTGCTGGATTAAACTCGTGGCATCAATTCACACACGGGAAACGAACCCAGGAGTATCCTCTCGGAGAAAGGATCGCACGCCCTTTTTAATCTACCGTGTGTGCGTCTAAAGAAATTGCGTTAACTTGCCCCGCGTGATTCTTCTCTCCCCCAGGTATTTACTTAGATGAAATAACACGTTAGCTTGCTCTGAAAATAACGCCGTTATTTCACCGCAGTTTGCTAAATTTATCAACACCTTGTGCACCTTCGATATTTTTATGATATTGGATTTTACGATCTTAGTGTATCTCGATCATGCAACGTTCATACCTACAGTTTGAAAAACTTTTAAATTTAAAACATTTTATGTGTCTCTAACGAGATCCATCTACAGATTCTTACGTTAGTTAAAACAAATACGTTAGGAGGTAACACAAATATTATGTAAATAATTAACAAACAATGTAACGCTGATATAATTTCTGAGCAATTTGTAGAAGCATTTCTTCAGTAAAATTAACATTTTTTTTAACATGTTAAATTACCACATTCGATTTATTTATTCCAAAATTTATGTCTTAAAATATATTATTTTATGTAATTTGTTTATTTACTCGGAAATAAATTGTTGCTTTAACAGTAAAGGATATTAAATATCAATTTAACAGAAATTTCAAGTAACACAATCGTATTATTTTAAATTAACACTTGGACGTCAGAATTTCAACACCAAATTTTTAACGAGGACCGATTTTAACGGAAATATAATATATTTTTATTGTATATTATTAATTTCCGAGTACTTTTATTTACGAAAACTTCTCTCGTAGTAGATACTTTGATTGTAACTTACATGACCTCATTAAAAATAACATGAAAAGGTATTACACACGTACGGGTTTTTTTTTCCCTCTTCTTTCCAGTTCATTTTATATATGTTCATCAAAAACACATTTCAAGGATGCTGTGAACTGTAGACAAGACGTAAAATGAGGTGTAAAATAATAGTGACAGTCATAACGCGGATGATATCTAAACTCACAACGAAAATAAAAGATGTGTTGCACTAACCTGGTAGTAATGAGACCATATTGATCTTGGAAACTGGGTTAACTGGGGCACGGATAAAGATGATGCGGCTCCGTTCGACGATTTCTTGCCATGATATTTCCGTCGCGATATTACTGTCGCGTCCTAATTATACTAGCGTACGTACGCTTCTCGTCGTGGTTTTACTACTATCTGGAATTCAGTCTTGTAACGTTCTTGGAATATCAATGCGTCGTGTAGGAGGTCTAACGTTCATGCGGTGCGATATACAGGCGTCGATACAAGGATGATGTGGAGAAAGCGGGGAGATTTAAACAATGGCAAGATTTTCGAATTCTGTTCTCGCAGCCACTCATCCCTGTAATACTCAGATGTCGTGTACGGGATGCAGCCAACGTCGGCGACGTTTCGTCACCACGGAGGAGATTACAGAACGCAAAAACGATACATATTTAATGCGGTTAAAAGCAGATCTCTCGCGAGATCGACTTTCGTTTCGCGAGAATGAAGGTCCCGCGACCTTCCGTATTCCGTGGCCGAGCCACGCGGTTGGTTGCAATCGCGTGCAGTATTAATTCGAGTGCTCTCAGATGGGGGTGAAAATTCGATACCACCCTTCCGACTCTATGCAACTCCGCTCACCGTGCCGGCTCTCCGGTACTTTGTGTTTTCGTGTCGCATGCATATACGTGGTGTCGTTGAACGAGCGATTTCTTTTCTCTTTCTTTCTTTTTTTTTTTTTTCCTCTAATGTAAGCAGGAAGTCGATTGCAAGAAAGAATTGGACACGTAGGAAAAAAACATTTTTTTTTCTTCCATTTTAGAACGAACGTTCTACCTCTCCTGCTATTTCTATATCTATTATTACGCGTACACAACACAGAACGGGTTTAGCAGCGCGCTCGCCACTTTAATTGATCTTTGATTAAAAATAAACATTGTCGACACGTTCGTCAACTCGCTCTTTCTTTGGTTAATTTGTGTGTGGCGGAACCATAAAGCTTGTTGGTCGACGACACCCTGTATACATTGGGTTCTCCGACTAACGTCACAACGACATTACGTTGTATTCCGAATGTATTGCCAGGAGAGAATATTCAATGGTCTGGTCAGGTAAATATTGGATGAGCCTGCACGACGCCCGCGTCGGATGTTCGCCGGTGTTTCACCCCTTGAATATACACACATATACAT
>NW_017304228.1:5336762-5353541 GCF_001594115.1 Trachymyrmex septentrionalis | reverse complement strand
TTGCAATAATATATATATATATATATCGATGTCTTTTGCGCTTGACTCGATGCAGCGTTTTATTCGATACTTTTTCACGAATAGACGCGACAAAATTCTGCGACAGGAAATGCAACGGGAAACGGAGCTCTTCTCGCTTTTCTCGTGTCTGAAGTGTATTTGCGATTTTATGTTTGATAAACGCGAGTATTCGCGGGCAGTAGAACGTCGAGAAAATACGGCACGTAATAGTGAATAGCGAGTGTGTATGCCGCTCGACACGATAAACTGAATCAGAGTTTGAATCCTGTTTACCCGAAATGAACTAGAACAAAGTTTCGACGGGAGCATCTGTATGATGAACAAATACTAACCATTAAAAAAAAAAAATCAAATGAAAAACGAGCGAAGAGCGAGAGAAGTCAGGCGACGGCGAAGTATGTTTAGTAAACTGTAAACTAGAACCGACTGCTCCATATGCTAATAATGCACTCCATTTCACGCGAACTACCTATAACCTTCCACATGATTGAGAGATTAAGAGAAGCTGGTGATTTTCTCGTCGGTTAACTGCCGACAACGAGGAGGCGCAGAGATTTATCGGTAACGAAGAGAAGAGAACAATCTGATGTTTTCTCACTTTCCGCTTTTACTTTCTGCTTTTACGTTCTGACGATGCGACAAAAATAGCATTGAAATTGAATAATAAAATTGTAAATTAAATTTAAAATTGTGAGAATAGTACGTAGCACTTTTAATCTTACGATTTTCTGGAGCACTATAAGATTTCTCTGTTAACGATCTCGTAACATATAAAACTCGCGAATTGATTATCTTGATTTACTTAGATTCCAAACTTAAATTATCTTGAAAATTAATGCTAAGAGAAAAGTTTTTAATCTTTGTAACTATAATTAATTAATTATATGTTACCATATATTATACTCTCTAAATCTGAATCAGTGGATAGTCACTAATTACCCAGTGGTATACTTTGCACTATATAATCAGTGAAGTTCAATTAAAAAAGGAAGGTTTGAGCATTGTATAACTAAAATACTGATATTTGCACGTTAATTTCAATCATTCAATACATATTCATTGAATTCAAGCACTAAAACAAGATTAGTTAGATCATACAATAAAGATTAGCTGGATTAGGGATCTCACATTTAATTCATTGACTACCAGTGGCATACTTGGAATTGGTATCAATGATTATTCACTGATTCAGATTTAGAAAGTAGTTATCGCTGTTATATAATGATAATAATAATATATAATTCTACTAATAAATATATACATACACTATATGATTATAAATTATAATTAAATTACAGTAATTGCAATCATTTTTTATATAATAGTACAATAACTGTAATCTGTAGTTATTTGCAGTGCCAACTACATATTTATCGACTGAACTCACGTAGATTTATTATTACTTAACGTTACAATAATAGTAATCATAATCGTGAAAAATTTTTTATTTTTGGTGTGAATGTAACAAAACAAATAATATATACGTTTCAACCTTTCAATTCGGGTATGAATAGCCCAAATTATTCTACGTAGTGACGCAATGCATATGACTTCGGTTTTACTTTATCTAAGTTTTATATTATTATTGTAGAATGTAATAATTTTGATAATCTTTGAGCTATTCATTACATAGCTAATTTGGCATTTGGATAAAGAAGAACGAACTAATTTGTCGGGAATCATCAACTTGGAATTTGCGTTAATTATGTAATCTCGATTCATACTTTATATCGATAAGGATCCGAATTGAAGGGTTGAAACGTACATTTTATTTGTCTCGTTGCATTCACAGGAAAAGTAAAGAATTTTTGTGCATCCGAATAGCTGATGTAGACTCTGATGGGTTTTTTTTATATTTTTTTACCGATAGATTCTTTCGGGCCTCATTATATTTATTTAGATATCAAAAACTCAAATATCAACAACTCTATCTTCTCAACGAGACTTTGAACATGGAACAATCTCTCTCAGGGTGAAACGATACTTTCTGAGCATCGATCAAGAATACATTTTGCCACAAGAGCAGTATATATTGGCGCAACGCATGCTTGATGTTTGGAAAGTACTGTTCCAATTACCGTTACATTGTTACCGTCGATTCGCACAACGTTCTCGTATTCGGTGAAACAACCTGTCTTTCATGTCGGCATGAATTATGCAGAGGTCTCATCAATTTCCCGAATATGCAAACGGGGGTCTCCGGCACATTGGGTCTTTTTCCTAGATGTTAACGCAGCTCCATCGGGGCACGGTGGAGGGAGAAAGGGAGCTACGGTGGGTAGCGACCCCTGTTTTCCCGATATTTCGCACAACGTCGAAAAGCGATTGAGGATCAGAACGCTTTTTCACGTTCGCGCGTTTAAATTAATCATGGACGAGAGAATCTCTTCCCCTTCCCTCTTTTCGGCCCCGAGGCGATTCCAACGAGAGAAACGGGGGGGTGCGGGAGAGCGAAAAAAAGCTGGATGGGGAACACGCAGGTCAGGGGATCGCGGATATACACGACGCGAGTGGATGGATGGCGAATGGTGGGTGTTCCGGCTGAATAAAGGGAGGGTCGTCTGCATAAATATGGAAATTTCGTAAATCAAGTTAGTTGGCGAAGTGTCGTCGAGTTTTTTAGGGAGGTAGAGGGCAACGTTATTTCTCAATTTTCTACCACATCGTTTTTTTTTCTTCTTCTTTTTTTTTTTGCGCGCACCCGTTCTTGCGCGAAGGTGCAGCCCCGACGATTTGGCGGGCAATTAGCTGCCACTTTATATACGTCGGCGTCGGCGATTGTGCGCCTTTCCTTTTCACGCGAGCTAATTAATTTATAAAGAATGTTCGCCGCGTGCCTGCCTCGCGTTTATTATTTTCGATGATCAAGGGAAAATACGAGATTGTTCGCGTAAACACGGAGAATAGATGGGGATTATATATGAAGCATCAAAACTCGAGTTAACGAATTGTTTTTGTGTAAACATTAAAATAAAACTTTCGACCGCGGTTACGGCGGAAGTACTTAACGTAACGTAATGGTACGAGATTTATTCTAACGAAATCTATCGTACTCGGTAGTAAATCGACTATTAAATTTTCAATTGAAAACCAAAAAAGGATCGTGCAGCGAAATTATATATTTCGTCTCTCGTCGCTAAATACGCTGCGACGTGCGTTTTTTTTCCTCGTCACGGTGAGCGATCTCACCGTTTCGCAGCGTCGAAACGCAGCGTACGTTGCGGGATACGCCGGCCCCAGTTAATTTCGAAAGTGGATGATATTGGGTTAATCTCCACGACCGGGTGGAGCTCTCGCAACACAGCGTCGTTTTAACCGCCGGGACTACATTTGCCGATTTAAGCCGCTGCTTAAATATTAGTTCAAGCGCGGCGGCGGCGGCGGCTGCGGCTGCGGCTTTCGACGCCCCGCGGATAATGGCGATGCCTTCGGTGCCGTTTCCAAATGATCACCGCGAGCGTCGATATATACGCTTTCGAAACAGCGTCGCATTCAACGTGGATTAAAAGCTTCGAAAGAATAATCGAAAGCTTTGGATGCAAGCGCAGTTAATCGCGGAAGAGAACGAAAGAAAAAGCCACAAATGCACTGCTTGCGTAAAACGTCATTCATCTCGAAATAATTGAGTTTCTGGAGAGCGAGACCACTTTTTCAGATAGATAGACCTACAAACAGAGACTGGCCAAGAGATTGACGAACTTTCGATCGGTACGTCGATTTAGTCAATTCTCGCTCAAACGTCAGATTTTGATAATCTTATTAAATTTAGATTTAAAAAAAAGTAAATACGTGATAAATATTGTTGTTACAAATAAGTTTAATTGCTATAATGTTTTTATTCTTAGTATATATCAACACATTTTTTTAAGTAATAACACCTTTTTTTTTATAACACTGCCACTACTTAAATGTATTTAATGTATACAGTATATTAAGGTTATGGAGTGAGACAATGAAGTTTGAATAAAACGATATATTTTGAAAGAAGAACAAGTAAAGGGTGTCCCAAAATTAACGCAAGATTTGAATTAAATAGAAAACACAGTTTTTAGTCTTTTGATTGTTATTTTTTTATTGAATCATAAAGTACATAGGATAGGGTTATTTGTGGAATAACACATCGGGCAAATGGCCTCCACGGCTTTGCATGCACATACGCACTCGTTTGTCGAAATTTTCCATGACCATTTTGCATAAATGTGGCTGAATTTCGTTGATGCAGCGTTGAATCTCCTCCTTTAATGCACGGGTGGTTGTGGGCTTGTTGACATAGACCTGTGATTTCAAATAACCCCATAAAAAGAAATCTAATGGTGTTAAATCACACGATCTAGGGGGCAATTTTGGCGATTAACAAAGCCATCAAGGTGAAAATGTGCTTCATCGCTTAGGATGATTTTGCTCGAAAAATCAGCATCCATTTGTTGATGATTCAATAATCCATTCAACGAACTCATTTTCACTAACCCTAAACTGTCAGCTGTTAAATTGTTTTTTTTTTGGGTTGCCAACACTTTACTGCACAAATGGCGGCAAATTCAAATCTTGCGTTAATTTTGGGACACCCTTTAGATGCACATATATATGAATATATATTTTTCTTCCACACTCTCGTTCTAATAAAATCTCTTGTAGGTCTCTAATTCCAAACAACTCGTTCCTTTTCTTTTTGACGTATCATATGTGGTTTTTTTTTTATATTGTCCACATCTTCATTCCGAAGAAGCCATTAAACATTCGAGTCTAATCGAGTCTAATCGAACGACCATTCGACTAACCAAGTTCCAAATGAACTTTATTTGCTACTTGACGTCGCACACGTGAAAGTATCCTTACCACAAAAACGAGAATTATCGCTGACAGACAGCGGAACAGTCGTTTCACCTGAACGTAATTGAATTCCGTTTTAATTCCATGATCGATTAAATAATAAAGAGCGCTATTCTTTGTGAGCACACATTGAGGAACCCGTAATCCAATCTTGCCAGAAATTCGAGATCATAGAGAACACTGTAATCTGGAAACTACCGTGTATCTTCTCCTCTTCTCTTCTGTTCTCCCCTTCTCTCTCTCCCCCTCTCTCTCTCTCTCTCTCTCGTCACGGGTTATCGAGAAAGCGAGTTAGATGGACGGATAGAGAGGAACGCAAGGAGAAGATGGCACGATACAGCAACGACAACGAGAGATAACGGGAAAAGGAATCGAATTAAAATCCAATTGTCTTCGGTTGCAGCTTCGTAGTTCACGCAATGGCATTTATTCGATTTGGGAGCGAAGAGGGCGGCGAGTAGTCCGGAGGGAGGTTAGAGAAAGAGAGAGAGAGAATGGGAGAGACTCTTGGCAGGCTCTGGGACACCATTGAAAACGGCACCCTGGGGGATTTTTCGTCGCGCAAGCTGCCGCCCGTTCTTTGCGGTATTTCATCTCGCGTATTTACGTATTTCATCTCCCGCGGGCGCGTGTGCGTTCGTGTACGCGCACGTGGGACATTCGAATTTGATTTACGCCTCGCTCGATGCTCGTACGTCCTCTCACTTCGCTCTGAATCTCGCTCCGAGTCCCTGGTATTTTTTTTTCTTTTTTTTTTCTTTTGGAAAAATAATACGCAGGCAGGGGCAGGAGCGATACAAATTTTGGGAATCCCATGGGGAGATCAGCGGAGAGTGTCGCAGTTAGTCGGTGATTTATTTGTTGATTTCCGATCTTGGAAATAATTCACTGAGATAGCGAGAAACCAGGAAGTTAAACGGTAATCTTATTGAAAAGAGATCCGTGTTCGTACATCCGATGTAAAGGAAAAGAAAAACAAAAACGTGGCAAACGGAGAAGCTGCAATCGCGCCATTATCTTGTACTCCTCTGAATCCCGCGGATTTCACTTTCTTTCAAGGAATTCAGATTGTTAACTCGTACTTTTGAAATATGCTACCTCTGAGATACTCGAGACCTTTTTTTTGTCGACGTATCGTTACGTGCAATTTATGCTCTCGTAAACTTTCGTAGGCGTCTTTCTAACTGTCGAACCGGAATTTGTTCTTGTCGAACTCAAAAGGGTGCTAGCTGTTTTCCGAGTGACTAATCGATTATTCTTGAGAACAGGAATTTTTTGTTATTTAGAAAGTTCACTTTAGAGTTCATTTATTTTACTTTTCGAATAAATGAACGAATTAAAGCGACAAACATACATTTACGTAAATCTGTTAAAGCATTTGTGACTAATATTTCATTAACTCTTCATTACTAGCGTGAGATGTCCAGAATACCCCCGTCTTATAAATTCGCTAAATGAATGCTATTTATACACATTATATTTAGCGCGAAAATTGTTTTTAATTAAAAATAGTTCTTACATTTATCTTCATTTAAAGAGTGTATGGAATACTATCAATCTTTATTTAATTGTACATTATCAAAAAGAACAATGAAAATTGAGGTATAATGTTGAGATGTTAGAAACTTGACACGAGTAATTACGTTAGAAAACCACGCGGTAATATATAAAGTTAAATGTCCTCGGGAACAGAAAAGTAAGATTATTTGTACATATGCATATAACATACGTTCCTATTTGACGCTCACAACGCTTGCGAGTATTATTTGTTCTTGTTTGTAACATTCGATAAAGGTGGAATATTCCATGAATGTTGCGAGCGTAAAGTGAAACACACCTTAGGTATCAAAGGAGTAATGTAATGCAATCCCTTGAGTTAAATAACAATGTGTTATTTTTATTTTTCGTCCGATCGTTCTATGAAAATGTAAATCAGTCTATTTTTGTGGTAAACATCGTTTATATTAATATATGCATTTAGTAAACAATAAACTAAACTTGAGTGAAATTTAATATATTTTCTTTTTGAATAGTTTAACTTTACTGTTTCAGTTAAATCAACGACACGTTGAACTAGCAGTGGAACTAACACTAGTTATGGCGACTTGTAGAAATGATTAAAAATAACTGAAATTGAGCACAATAAAAAATGTTATAAATTTAACATTGGTGTAAGAAATAATGCTGAATCGTGTTTAACTTAATGCGATCTAGTTCCACGGATACATCTTTCATTCGTACCGTGTATAACATCTACAAGCTTCCTTTTTAAATTGCGCCTTAATTGTCCCGTCACGATTGCAATCTGCGGCGGACTTAACTGGGGCATAAATTATTTGCCCCGGCAGGGCTTTGTTATCGTGGACAACTCGCGGTATCGTTTTACCAAGGTGGATACGAACGAGGGGGGGAAAGAAATCGTTTTGGGTTGAACGCGATGAATGATTAAAATCAAATTCCGCGGCTCGGAAGTCAGGGAAACGTTCTGACATAGTTACGAACTCCCCGACAGCCCCGACTGGGAGAAAACTGGTCGGACCCTTCCGAGTCGTCCAATGGAATTACTTAACTCATCCATCCATCGCTCGAGGGGAAAGAAGAACGAGAGCGGGATAGTCCATTGGAAGCGAGAGAGAACGAGAGATGGGGGTGATCTGGAATACGGGGAGTACCACAGTTGCAGTTACAACGTTTGTTGATCGTTGAGTTCTGGAAATCCGATTTGCTCGGTCTCTCAAGGAGGCCCACCGCCAATCGACAAATTTCTCGCTGATGCCAGTCTCCTCTTCATTCAGATGAAAATTGATATTTTTGACAAAATTTCTTCGCAGCGTTTTGACATTTGTTAACGTTATTATTAAATTTATGTTTAATTCGTGATATTATTTCAGCTTTAGTTTATAATTGCGTTTTAATGCCGACGGCGTAAGCACGGCGTGCAGCTTGTAACTTTGAAAAATATGTTTAAAATTCATTATTTGACATCAAAATCTAATCACACGATTGTATTTCACTTTTCTTTCTCTATTCGATTTGTACACAGAAACATTCATATGCGGGTTAAACATACACTTTGCTGAATTATCTAAAAATTTAACTGGATACAAATTTGAAAATAATATTTCGTGGGTCATCAAAATAATTATGTAAAACACTTAAATGGTGATGATAATGCTGCAAAATATTTTGGCAACTAGTTAAGCGTTCTGCATAATTATTTTGGTAGTCCGAACTTATTTTTAGACCTGTATCTAGCTTTTTTACTTCAGCAAATGTTCTTTTCGCAGATAGAAATTGCTTGATTCTCAACCACTGTGCTCAAGTGCGAGTGACGTGTCGCTAAATCGATTTAATCACAATTAAGTGTGTTTTATATTAAAGATCTAAAATGATAAAAGCTACAAGAATCGGTATGAAGCTTATTTTCTAGTTTGTGATAACAATCTTATTTTTCTCGTATAAATCCGTTTGCGCATCAATTCCAAATGATCGTTATTGACACGCCATGTTGGCGAAATTTCGAATATGTCCACTTGCTACGGAAGTTTCTCAAGACGATAAAATTTCGCTAGGGCGCCGCGTTGACACGGGGGTTCAAACTCCCTTCAGTATCCCCGTACGATCTATCCAAGATTACTTCGCAAACTTCAGGAAATAACTGGCGTATAGCGCCAGTACGGCGGGTTTCACGTGTACGGGACGAAAATAGGTTCGCCTCGCGCAAATGTGTACGTTGCATCAAGAGTCGATGGATAAGGGATTGTTTTTAATTACGGATCTCTGAGTTTTTTTTTTCTTCCGCCCATCTTCCGTTTTTTCCGTCGTTGGAACTTTTTTCCACGACGACGTCCTCCCTTCCTACGAAGTTGGGGAAAGTATTGAAGTTCGAACGACCATCTGTTGATCTCCACAATCGTCAGTCGAGGATAAAACGGTTCGCTGTGGGTCGCGAGATAAAGGAAAGAACGTGTCTCAGGATTAAATGGAAATAAGTATCTCTGTTGTGTCCCTCGAGATAATATATATTAGGTTGAGTAAAAAGTCATCGCGTATTTTTTAGCTCAAAGTTGTATATACAATATCTTCGTCAATAATGAATGAAATTCAAATTTAAAAAAAGGGTTTTAAAGCTTGAAATCTCTACTTTTAAAAGCTTATCACATTTTTTAAGTTTATATGAGTTTGATAATTTTTACATACCAAAAACTACGAGCTGAAAAAGACGAAAAATTTTCTTCTCACTTTGTGGATTTGTAACGTGTCCAAAACGAATTTGAGAAAATTTTCGATTACCTATCGTGAAAGCTTGATACTTTCCCTACAAAATCGTTTTTTTTTAATATTCCTACGACTTTTGATTACTGAGTTATCGCGGATTAAATAAAAGAATTATTTTGACTTTAATTGCTCATAACTCCATTAAAAATTGTCGTATCGTATAATTTAAAAAAGAGATTTTTAAAGCTGAAACTTTACTCTATTAAGATATATTTATATTGTTGGTAAGAAAGTAATTGCGGTTTTTACTGATAGATGTCTTTTAAAAAAATGCGATGACTTTTTACTTAACCTAATATTATAGATAATGAATGAACTCCAATTTATTTGAAAGCAGTGGCAACGTAATATAATATTTAACTTTTTCTTTTCGCGTAACAAAATCGAGTTTAGATCAGAAATCTGAAGGAATAGATGCTAAATGATTGTACTAAAATTAATGTATAATTGCAGCTGAAAATTTCATTGTTTATTGACATGTACATTATCTTAATTCGTAATACATACTATGGAGAGAAATTTGCTATAAAGATTAATTCTATGCTATAACTTTTTATTTGTAAATATAAAGATCGCAAATTATTTGCAACGAATATAAAATATTTGTCGAATATGCAAATTTGTTTGCTATAAACAATATTGACAATTACATTTCGCAATCCCTTTGTATTCGTAACAAAATCATTTTTCTCTCTGTTTTACAGCTCCTTTGGCCGTAAAGTACGTTAAAATTATTATAAAAACAAATGTTATTTTTCAATCAAACTTTTTAAATTTACTTTTTGTTCGATATATGACGTTTACGTCAATTGGCGGGGATATTTTACCGAGAGGTTGCAATGTACTTTAAGTTTAAAAAATATAAAACTTGGACATTTTCGTTAACGAAAAATTTCTGAGTAAGGATGGGATTTATGGCGGATATACCCTACGTAGCTTTCATCTGCACGGACTTATCTCCCTCCCATCAAATTGTGCGAAAATGGCAACGCGCGCCAAGTCTAAGGGCCAATAAACGCGCGGTTGAAATCGCGTCGTCGTCGGAATTTCGGAAAGGAGCTTACCATGACGGATTCCCTCGTCGCGCTCATCTCGCGAGATGCGTCGGAAAATTCGAAATTCAGATGTAGAGCCCATCGGCATCGCGTCGATGCGTCGCGTTCTCGGCTCGGAAAAAGCAAGGAAAACCAACCGGGAGAACGAGAGAGTGCTGTTTCACCAGGGTCGGGTTGCGAGCGTAGAATGGCAGGCGTGGCCCGAAAACTTTTGATAACACTTGCAAATTGCTTTCGAAAATAGAATAACAATCCAATTTCGTCGCTCGCGGCGGTCGACTGAGGCTGCCGGCTCCCGACAAGGCCACGAAGGGGGGTAGGTTCGAATGGGGGTGAATTCGCGGTGTGTGTACGCGCATAGCGGTTGAATTCGATGGACTGACGGACAGACGGTCCTTTAAGACCTCGAAATTGAAACGACGTTTAACATTTTAACCACCGGCGAATTTTTTAACGCCTGGTCGAGTTTAAGCGATGTCGAAGGGTCGTTTGGACAAGTGTGGGCGTGGATAGAATATTTTATCGGAATAAAATTGGACCGCAATATACACGGTAAATTGACTTTAGTATCATCGTTGAAACGGTTTTTTTTTTCTTCTTTTAATATCAAAAAGCAGTTGCTTTTAGGAAATTACGTTTAAAGGGTTCTTGTTTTATTTTAATTAATTATTTTATGTAAATTTCTAGAATGAAGGAACAAACAATTTGAAGTAGATATTTTAAGTACGAAATATTCTAATTCACTAATTCGGATTAATGCGAATTTTTGCCCGTTTTCCAAATGATCTTTACCAGCTTGTCGATAGAATGACAGTCGAAAAGAACTTTCTACGAGTTAGAAATGACATTCTCGAACGAGGTGAGTTCCAGACAAGAGGAGTCTGAATGGACAAGAAAAGACGAAAATCGGCTTCGTGAAACGTACTGGCGACGGCAATCTTCGCCGCCTTCCGGACAATCGGACAGAGCGTCACTTCCGCTTCCGGAATCCATCCGTCGTTTCTGCCAATATAATTGCCTTTATATATCCCGAGGAAAACGGTCGTTTTACCAGGTCGATCGACCAGGGTGGCCCCGTTTTCATCGCACTGACGAAAAACACACGATTACTGAAGCTTTTCCCCTTTCGCTCATGTCATTTTCGCTTGTAAATCAGTTTTTCAGAATTTTTGAATTTCAATAAATCCTTTCCTTCGGTAAAAATACGATCTTCGCTTTTCCATACTAAAAATAAGATGAACGTTTTTATAATCGAATATTCTGATCTCCGCTTCTTGATGGAAGAGAACTTGTAATTTCAACTTGTGTCAAATTTTCACTTTCAGAGTAAAAACGGGATCTTACTATTTCTTAAGAGTTTTAAAGCGTTTGGATATTTAAGAGGAAATCGTTTGTGTGCTGCTTAGAACTGAACGCATTCGAAGAATACAGTTTTCCTCAACGGATCTCAGCTTCTCTCTCTCTCTCTCTCTCTCTCTCTCTCTCTCTCTCTCTCTCTCTCTCTCTGTTGTTTATTCTTATACTTAGCTCAAAGACGAGACTAAACCAGTCTTTACGATCAAGCTGACAGCAAAAGCATTATTTTACAAGTTTCTCCGCTATACATTATGACGCGTACGGCTAATTGGACCTCTTTCAGCGACTTCATCGCTCATTTCGTGATGTTCCGCCTTTTGTTCCTGTTCTGAAAACAGGGTTAACATCCCTTCAATCTACTTTCTATATCAATAGATGTCCTTTAAAGAAGACTTTCTAATTTATATTTTTATGGAAAGATATTATTTTTTATTATTACAAAAAAAAAGATTCAAGATATCTTTCTATGAATTTGTATATAAATATATGCAGGCAAAATTTTGCAATTAAATGAAATGAGAATGTAACGAGGGATTATTAGAAGGAACATGGAGTATTAACACGAGATCGATTGAACGTTTTTGCTTTTCTTGCAATTAGAGACTCTTCGTTGATCGATGAGTAATTATTCCCTCATTTTATCCTGTCGTTTGTCGAATCGTATTTTCTTCTGAAATTAGCCTATTCTTATCTTCACAGTCTTCCTTTTTAGATGTTCTGCCAATGATTTCTAATCAACAATCCTTTAACTGAATTAGACTAAACAGGGAAGAATTGTATTGAATATATATATATATATATAGAGCGAAAGAAATTTAAATCTTTCACAAAAGTATTACTTGTTCTAACTGCAGAATGCTTGAGGCAATTAATATTTTACAATCCAGAGAAATGATTATTATATCATGCAATTAATATGTTGAGGGAAAAATCTAATAAATTTCTGTAATTTGAGTCATTCAAGAGATTAAATGTTATTGATAAATTTTAATCTGCAAGATACTCAATTAAATTAATTGCGCTCAACATCGAAAATAATTATTTAACATAGTTAAGTGCAAATATCGTTTATCTATCGCTTCAAGTACATTGAAATGATCTTGCCGGAGAAGATTCCGCATTTTCCACGAGAAAGTGAAATATCGCAGCTGATAGGGAACACGTGCTTTTATAGTAGGATTGAGAATATTCAGCGCATGAATGGCGAAGCATATCTCAAAGAATCGATGAGAGGAATGATGCTTTAAATTTCATCATCGCCACGTTCGACCTTAATCGCATCCGGCCGACTAAATTTCCCATTCGGTTTTCCTCGTGGGACCGTCTTCTGCAGACTTCTTCGTAACAGAATTATAAAAGTGATCGCGCGCAAACTCTTTCGCGAAAAATCTAAATTGTATCGTTTATGGTTCTACAACAGCATAATAAAACCATAACGGCTACTACATCTGATGCAATATTTGATCCTTCACCGTCTGTTAAACCGGCATACGGTTCATCATCTGTTAAACCAGCGAATGAGACATGAAAAGAAAATCTCTTGTTGTTTTGCCGTTAATTTATTAATCTATTTTTCGCGGGGATAATCTTCTGAATTCTTGAGATTTAACATTAGAAATATCGAGCGATCCTTGTTGACCGTTTCTACTTTATAGATTAATTTCATATTTTTTACATAAAAAATAAGATTTTGAACTTTCTTTTAATTTTAAATAATTATGTTTTTATACTCTGATAAAATATACTTAATTTTTTATTACTTTCTCTATTTTCATAATATATTTTCGTTATAAGTAAAAATTTCATGAAATTTTCATATCTTTATCTTCATAATATACAACCTTGATCAAAATCAGGTATCTTATCAACCATTATTTAATGTTTTAGTTCAAAAATTAATTTATATATTTGCTGCGAATTTTTTATGCTATGTTTTAGGAATCCTTTGAACTTATATATAATGTCGATTATTAATAGAAACGATATAGATAAATGAATTCCAGATAAATGAAAAAATTACAGGTGTCTAATAATTTTTGCCAAGGCTATATTTTCGTGATATTTTTTATGCAAGATTCTGTTAAGGAGTCTTTTTGACTTTTTAATATAATTATGTTCTTTATAATTTATACCGATGAAATATTTGATTTTTCGTCGCTTTCTTTATTTTCATAATTATTTATTCGCTTTCTTTTTAACGAGTAAGAAACGTTGGCATTTTCATTGTTAAATAAATTCACCGTGAAATTGTTTCAAGGAAAAGCTCGACTTATTTGTTTTCTTATCAATTTAACTAATCTCCGTTTTATAAGTAAGAATGCTAAAGCGTCTACGAACACACATTACAATTACAACTGCGATCATAATAAAGCCTTGAACGGGGACACGTAAACACTAATTTTCTATCAGTATCGAACTAGACTTCGTCAGTGTCGGACACGTTTCCTCAGCGCTCTGTTTTCATAATACGTCTGTGATTTGATATTCCTAACCGATATTCAAGATGTTGAAGATATTCAAGAAGATGATGAAAGTGCTGAATCTGAAATATAAGAAGAGAAGAAAATTGAAGACGAAGGTACTACGCAAGAGGTGTGCTAATGCGGCTCGCAGAATATATTTCCATAGAGCGAAAATGCGGGGATTCGGGCAAAAATTGATTATTCGTCTTAGACTTTCAATTCGCCCGCCGTACGGATCGCCGCCGCGGAATTTTTCTCGAAGGATTCCCGTAGGATTCGACCCGCTTTCACGATTTATCTGACTTGCACCAGCTTTCAAGAAGTCACGCTACTTCCAGCCGATAGCCTAGTTTTGGAAAGAACTTCATATTTCGGCGGACTTTTCCGTTCAGCTTTTCAGATGCTTTCCTCCCGATCGACGACTCGCGCGGCTCGCAAAACGCAATTCCTTTGAAGAAGTGCTCTGTGTGTGACTGGCGCTCTTCGTACTTTTCTCTTCGATTCACAGCCACATCCCCGGCATGACGAATCTCATTTTTGTGCAACTTTGGACTCTCATTGTTTCTCATCGTCATCGTCGTCGTTGTCGCCGTAGTCATTCGCGCAAAGCTTTTTAGCTCGCACGAAGAACTCTTAAGTACCTCTTGAAAAACCGTCGGTAAGTCTACTTTCTTCCACGATTATGGCTTATTAAACCGTCGTGCCTTTATTAGGGCGAGTTTCCCCTTTTGTTCCCCAAAGATTTCGAGATAATCGCTCGTAAAGGCGACTTCACTCTGGCTCATCTTTTATCGACGTGGCATCTATTTACTGTCACTCTATTTCACCCTTTTCAGTCGCCTGGTTAAAACTGGAAATTTCTATACATCTCAAAAGTAATTCTATTGTGAGACGCAAATTCATCAATTTGCGTCTCACGATAAAAATGGTAGCAATAACGACTCAAAGTGCAATGATGAATGTAGACTGAGAACAGAGCGGCCTTTATTCATACTTTTTAGAAAAAGTCAATGCTAATTATGTCCTTTATTGTTGTTACTTGAACTTTTGTGCTATTTTCTTACGTCGAGAATGCTAAACGAGATTCGTAAATTGTTTTGCACACACACACACACACACGATGGATGTTTACAGAGCGTAAATTACGATGTTCATTTAAATAGTAAATTTTTTGCGCACCCTCTGTCCTTTATCTCAACCTACGTTCTCGCAAAATGTAACTGAAAAAACAGGTCTGGTAATACTCGAGGTCGCCGGCTTATTGCTGTGTTTTCTCCGAAAACTTCCTACGTATTTTTTAAAGACGCGTTATTCCGAAATTCATGAAGTCGAACGACGTAATCGCGATAAAAACGCGAAGTGCGGAAAGCCCTTGAGAGAATCTCATCTCGCGTATGAGGTCGAAAGCTCCGTCTTGAGATTATATTTTCAAATCAAGAATTCCAGATTGCAACAGTGTCCCACAATATGCATTGAAGGAAACGAATCGTCGGCAAGCTAAGTGTAATTTTGCGCATCGCTTTCTTGCAAATCTCTCTCTTCGAAATCGCAATTGATAAACACAGTTACTTTTCGCGCTAATTGATCAATTTTCTCTACTATGCTACTTTTACGAGACATTTGAAAGAGAATTTGAGACGCTGCGTCGGACGAACAGATTTATCACTGAAGCTACAGTTACGCTATGCGGATTATTTACCCAGCTACCGAGTTCTTTTTCATTGCGAAGTTGCGCTCGTTGAAACTTAATTTACTTCGCGGAACGCAGTCGGGAGAATTTTCCGCGTGCATCTCCCATCTTGTGTTTGGTTTTCGAGAAAGTACTTGCACTTGTACACCACGATCCGCACACATACGCGAAATTCGTCGTCGCGCAGGCTTTGCTCTGCCGCGAAGATGCTCGCGCGCGTATTTTGTAGGCAGCGGGCCGGGACATTATTTTGAAATTCATGAGGTCGAATAGCGTAACCGCGTAAGGGCGAAGTTTAGGCACGAGGGTAGGGGAGAGGTTGGCCCGGTTGAAGTAACTTTTGTTGAGTACGAACGTCGGCGTGAAGGAGGTGGCAACCGGTGAAGAAAAAAAAAAAATGCGCCGCAACGCCTCGTCGGCAAACACATTCGCGCTATTTTGCATGCGTCGGCGGAAAGTGCATCGTCGATATTTGAATATCCACCCCGTCCCCGCGAAATTAAATATAATAGAGAGAAATCAATTTTACATCGATGAGCGGAGGTTGCGGTTGGTATTTTCCGGTTAGCGTCTCATTGTTGTTAGTATACTACTTTGTTGTTTAAAAAGTCAACTCGTGCGATAAAGACGTGTATTGTGTCTCATATATCTCATAGAGAGACGTTTATTCTTTCAATTTTAATTATGTTAGAGAATTAATTCTTTCAACAATTGACGAAGAGAAATTGGAAAACCATTTGCGATATTACTTCATTCATTTGTATCATCCATCAATTTTCCAAGATGGAATATTCCTGCTTTTGTTGTCATACTTTGAAAGAAACTACGAGAAGCTCATTCGACGTAATTTGTATTAGACTATGGGCGACAAGGTAAAGTACTTGTAAATTATCAATTTACGCGCAATTTATTGGACTAATTACTCAATTATTATTTTTATTGGTGAAATTGCATTCGTATTGTATAACAAAGCTAAAATTAACGGTAAATTAACCTATAAGCACGTAATATTCCTAAAATATTACATGAATATTAAAAATTAAACTAATATTGTCATAATATTTCGAGAATTGATATTAAAGAAATA
>NW_017304228.1:5324977-5336662 GCF_001594115.1 Trachymyrmex septentrionalis | reverse complement strand
TCTCTCTCTCTCTCTCTCTCTCTCTCTCTCTCTCTCTCTCTCTCTCAATATCTATAAAATATTATTAATAATAATAATTATTATACTTTTTTATATTTATTAAATAATATCATTTTTTAATAATATTATGAGTAGTTCAAATATAATCACTTATCAATATTTCAGGAGTTTATTATTTAATATTACATAATATTATTAAAATATACTAAAATATTTATATATAATATTATACACTTAAGAATATATGTGTCGAATAAAATATTACGTAATGTTAAATAATACTCCACGTTTATAGGATGGTATAACTCGTCTGAGGGCGAGAGTGTTGCATATTTGTAATATTTATTTTAAATTTAAATTTGAGATAGATTTAGAGTAAATTCGAAATCTATGCAAATTAATTATACTTTAGTATTAAAGCTGAAGTGTATGTATTGATAAATGCCGATATGTATCGATACGATATATATCGATGGATTCTTTATTTACAATTTGGAATAAAATCGGTAAAAAGAAATTATTTTCCTAATCTTTAAACGCCGCACTACGGGAACAACACACTGGTGTATGGCACATCCAATCCAATTCGATTATTTATAACTGTCATTGAGATAAACATATTGTAAAATTTTTTTTTAATCGAAACGTCAGACATTAAGAAACATAATGATATCAAGTAAATGTATCTGTATTAATAAAAACATTACAAGCAATGGAAAAATTATTATAGAAAAGATCGAGTACGTCATACCGAAAGGTATTTAATGACAAGGAGTGTTTTTCATTTTCCAGTTAACTTACAGTTAGACTTAACCTGACGGTAATGTAAAAACTGACTTTTTAAAATCTGGTTAATCACCAAACTGATGAGATTTTAGAGTTACCACTATACCAAACGATCAATTTAGCGATTAATCGTAGTTAGAAAAAACACAATTTTTATATTATCATCAAGTCGAGTGAAGTTAAGTCTAAACAAAGAGTTAATCAGAAAATGAAAAACTCTTAGTGACACAAGTCGAT
Organism: Trachymyrmex septentrionalis; assembly: GCF_001594115.1. Taxonomy (NCBI): domain Eukaryota; kingdom Metazoa; phylum Arthropoda; class Insecta; order Hymenoptera; family Formicidae; genus Trachymyrmex; species Trachymyrmex septentrionalis. The sequence continues at coordinate 5,335,639 of NW_017304228.1, read as the reverse complement.
ATAAATATTGTTCTATCTTTCTTGACATTCCATGAGCATTTCTAACAAAGACAGAATAATACGTGCGTCATCAGGAAAGCCCTCCCTTAAGGCGGTGCCACCTCTAGAGGATAAATCGACGTAAGAAAATATTCCAATATTTATTCAACTAAATTTTTTTGTTATGTACAAGTTTCTAGCGCCAATATGATCTATCAATTTCGTACTGGATCGTTGGGAACGCATCGGCAGGTTTCTCCCGACCACAAGATGCAAATAGAAACCTCCTAGCTGCGCATGCTAATTAAAGCGAAATTCTCGATCCTCGTATCGACTTCATTAGCGGATAGATATACGGCGGACTGCGGAGGGAAACACCACTAATGATGATAGTTATGGGTGTATGCCGTACTGGTAATGTCGATGATCGGCGCCACCATTATGTACAGATCAAACTTTTCAATGCGACCCTTCTACTATCACGAGCATCGGATTAACAGTTCCGTTCATTAACTCTAGCAAATCTTCACACGAGAGTTATCCGTGATGAAAGATGTCCTAGAATTACCGACGTTCCTTTCATCCAGTTTTCTTTTCAACGATCAATTTTTCTCCACTTTATTTTGTTTTTTTTTTTTTTTTTCGACGTCGGCCGCGTCAATCTTTTTCATCGTTTGGGGTCAAAGGGCCAAAAGACGGAAGGACGGTGATTCCCGTTTCTACCAATTACGTAATTTAATTTTAATTTCGGTTCAACTAATTCTTCATCTTTTTCTGGTTGTGGGAATTAGAAAAAGATAAAGAGTAAATTGAACCGAGATTAAAGTTAATCCACATTGGTAAAAACGAGCATGAGAGTAAAGTGTTCAGTATTTGTAACTACAATTGCACGGTAAAATATGAAAATTATAGTTAGCACTATATAATTTATAGTTATTTTCGGTGCCAATTATATATTTTTGTTATAAATATGATTATTATTACAGTCATAACTATAATAAAAATGGAACTCTTAACTATAATTATTTTATCATGCAATTACAGTCTCAAAGTTTGTCAATCATCGAACACCTTTCTTTCAGTAAAATCTTATTCCGTAATCTACTTAACTGTTAAGTCACGACCGGTCAAATTTATTCGGGAATTTGTCCGTCGCGGAGAGATTTCGTAACCTTAAATAAATTTAATAAAATAAAAAATAGAGTAAGTGAACCACACACAGTAAAGAGATGCAAGTCAGGCGATTATCGTAGCTGATAATCCTGTTTACCATCCGCCGTTCGACCCGACGAGTTCGCAAAATTCCAACGCGTCCCATGTAAGAGAAGACGCGATCCACTTTCGCGACTCTTTGTGTGTTTCGAATATCGGATCGTTCCATCCTCTCTGTTCGCGGTTCAGTGACGCCGAAGCACAGCGATCGCAACAGAAGCGTTTCATCCTAACGAGCGGCTTTAATTTCTGCCCTCTTTCCACGTCATTTGCCGTAGAGGAGAGGATCTCGACGAGAATCACGACTCGGGAAACTTCCGTTCTCAAATTATCCAGCTTGTAGGCAAGTCGTGATACAAGTTGCATAAAGGTACCTCTTATTAGTAGATAATTATATCCGATATCGATTCTGTGATCTCGTTACTTCTTCTATTGCATTTCGATTGAATTTTAATTGAAATGGGGACACTTTTGCTAAAGTTAAAAATTACGGTAGACTAAGAGAAAACCTTTATAAATTTATGTACTTAAAATTGATTAATTTTACGTCTGCAATTCATTAAAAGTTTTTCACTGCCATCGCTTAATCTGTTATATTGATCTGTCTTAAGTTTCGTTTCGATAACACAATGTTTCTTCGCTACTATAGTTTCCAACATGTCAACGAAACGAATTGACACTTAATCCCTCATTGGCAGTTTTATCGATACTATTCATCCTTCATTACACAACGATGACCCGTCGCAGGTGCGTGATGTCGATCAATTGCCGATAAATTTACGTCATCAGACGTCATTTGGTATTAATAACTTCTTGCGATTACGGAAACTTTATTCATCAACGGCAATATGGCGTGTAGAAGCGTAGATAGGAGCAGGTAATATGAAGAATAGGATTCGTGCATAATCCTGTTCCGTGAAACGAAGTATTTCAACTCTCTTTGGTCCTAAAATCTTCGTAATTTCTCCGGCTAAAGTTTTGGTCGAGGGCTTGTGTATCCAGAAGTCATCCATCTCGAAAGGCAATAATAGCATCCTCGCCCCAACCAACCAAGCACCCTTTCCTTGGCAGCCTATCACCAGGGCTATCTTCGGCCAATATTATTTTAGCTACGTCGTGTGTTTCGCATCCTTCCATCACCATCGTCATCATCGCCGTCTTCGTCCTTTGCTCGAGACGACTTACCGAGAAAATTGACCTACCTGCTAGGCAATCACCGGCTCGTAAGCGACGAGTAGCCATGCCCGAGGATAACAGGATCACAGCTAAGATTGCTTCCGGTAACAATTTTGATATTCAGACTTCGGTCGAAAATTGCGTTTGATTTTGTCATTTCTTCCTTGACCACGCTTCTTTCCAGCTATGACGATCGAACAGAATTTAACACACTCATTCACGTGCATTCGGTATTCGCGTTCGTCCGATAGTTCGTCAGATCCAGATAAGCCCAACGGAGCGTGTCGCGAGTTTTCTTCTTCGATAGCGTCCGCAGCCGGTGCGTGAGATTGGTTTGTCATCCGAGCGAAGCTTCATCGTCCTCGGGTATCGCTCGCTCAATGTACCAACGTCCGTCTCCACTCCCTCTGTGCGGGGACGATCTTGGGACAATTCCGTGCGGGTCGTCGGGCACGTAAAACGCTCGCGCGCTCTTCGCCGGGTCGCACGGGAGATTTTCTTTCAGCGGAAACACGAGCAAAAAAAAAACAAGAAAGAGAAATGGAGAAAACGGCGATCGAAAGGGGCGGGTAAGGAAGAAGGAAAGAGTGAGGCAGCGGCTGCTTCTTGGATTTAAGATCTCGACGAGGTTCGCGGAGATCGAGAGAAAACAACCTTGCGATCCGCGAAGTTGAAAGAAGAAGCCGAGACGGGAATCGAGATGATGGTTGTTCAGGGGGGTGGAGAATTGAGGGATGAAAGCAGATAGGATACAGCGGGGAAGAGAAAGAGAGAGAGGGAGAGAGAGAGAGAGAGAGAGAGAAACCGGAGTTCGTGACGGTGGTTACGAGGCTCTGAAGCGAAAGGGGAGCTGGCTGGTCCATAATCCATACGTCCGCGGGAAATAAATAATACACGAGCACCAAGACCGGGGCGGACAGCTCCGCCGGATGTTGGTCAGAGAGGATGAACCCCCTATCCCCATATCCGAGGAAAATATGGAATCCGAGTCCCTTTCCGTGGCTTGTCTCCACTCATGCTGCTTCTCTCCCTCTTCCTTTTTCTATGATCGTGGAGAGACGAGAATCTCGTTCCACATAAGAGCTCCTTCTTGCCGCTCTTTGAACGATATTCCACCTAACAGCGCGCACTCAATGCGCTGAGAACGTTCGCAGTGTACTTTCGCAAGATAAACCGTGTATGAAACGTGCTTCGTCGCAGAGAATGCGTTCTTCTAATTGCACTTGCGGAACTTTCCGCGTGTATTTATTTTTCGGGATGGGGCTAAACACTTTTGTGACTTTTCGTACTTCGAACGTGTAGACGTACGTTAATATACATTAAATATACATTTAAATGTAATTAGACGTGTACGTAACACATTTTTTTACATTGCATTTAATTTACACGCTTCCGCGCGATGCTACTTACATTGAAAAACATGATGTTGTCTCAATGGTATTATTTTTTTAATTGAAAATAATTTTGTCAATTCAAATAATACGTTAATTAAACAAATACGTTGTGCTCTTGTTTTAATAAAATATTGTTTGTTTTATTAACATGTGTGAGCTAAGAAAGTTATTTTCACTTAAGGATGTATATCTGATGTGCACAGTCCCTACTAAAAGTTTGAAACTAAAAATGTGTTAATGTTTACACTTTCTATACAACAATAAATATAAAAATTAAATAGATACGAAACAGTTGTGTGATCTAACATGATATTTTTAATTAACGACACCTTTTTACAATTTATTTATTGTATTTGTTATTATTTGGTATTCTTATAATATTTCAACTTAAAAAATGACAACAAATACAGTAAATAAATAAAAAGGTGTTGTTGATTAAAAATATGATGTTAATTACTTACACAACTTTCGTATATATGTATATAGTTTTCATATTCATTTTTATGTAGAAAGTGTAAATATTAATATATTTTTAATTTCAAACTTTTGGTAGGAATTGTATATCAGATCTTAAAATAATATTGTTGATATAACATCATGTTTGTCAGTGTTGCTGTCTCGAGTGAAAAATTAATTTCTAGAAGTAGCATCGTTTTATCTGTAAAAAACATTGTTTTTTACAGATTTTACTAAAAAATATCTTGTGATTGAAAAATCTATCAATGTATGTACTCTATCGATATCAATCCATCTCTATCAGTACATATATCGGCAAATAGTTTTTTCGATAATTTTTTATAGTTAGAAGTACACTCATTCGTCCGGAATCTCGTAATAGCGAGTTAATGTACAAAATTCCTTCCATACGCGCCAGAAGCATATGAGTAGCATGAATGGGGTAATAGAACCGTGGCTCCCAATAAGACCCTGAATTTCATGGTTTAGAAGTGAAGTGGGGACAACTTCGTTTATTACATTCAGTGCTCTGAACCGCGCGCTATTACGAGATTCCGGAGTTTAATGCTACATACATTTCCATCTTTAGTACTTAGGTGTAATTAATCTGCATAGATCCCGAATTTAATTTTAAAGTGAACGTTTCATAAATATATGCAATTTTTCCTAGAGAGTCAAGCTGCAGAAAAAAAAATATTTCTGCATTTGCTTCTTGCTGCATTTGCGAATTAAATTGACTCGTTGTTTCAATTACCGATTATATCCTGGTTTACCAATTGCAGTTGAGGTATATGTACAATAGTTTTATTTATTAATATAGTTGTCTATTAAAATAAGTATATACTAATAATTTCGAATATAAAGATCATTTATTCATTGTTATTTTAATTTTTATAATCTATTTTATTAATTTGATAATAGAATGTGTACTGGTACATATTTTTATTTAATAACTCATCATGTTCATTATTTTCATTATGGACTTATCGCGACTATAATTATATACTATAGTTATAATGGAAGAATATAACCGATAATATTATCAGAACAAAAAGCATTGCATTGCGTAGCTATAAATTATATAATTTTATTAATTTTATCAAATTTGCGTTTAATTTTTTTACACTGAGGATGACCTAATAACAAGGTCGAAATGTTTGTTCTAAGAATTTGAAATATATAAAAATCTGGCTTGTAGCTCCTTCTTGTTATTTATTGTTTATTTCCGTTAAATTTCGAGAAAGCAAAAATTCTTTCTCGCGTAAAGCGGAGATTAGATATCCATTTTTTTTTTTAATTTAAATTCGAAGAAAGTCGCAAATCATGGACTTCGCAATTTTCCTCCTGGCTTGTTTACTGAAATCGAAAGAAATCTTTGTAAATGGAAGGATAATAAAATCGGTTGTTTTGTAAACGAGCGAATGCAGTTATTTAAATTGGTCAGCAACTTTTCTAGTTAACATTCAAAGAGTAACGAAGTCAAGAGAGTTGCTCTTGTCTTTTGTTGCTCGATGACCCGAGGGTTAGCCGCGAGTGAATCTGCCATATCCTATGGTTCACTTCCTTCCGTTTCGTTCAGTCGTCTTTTCAGTCTTTGATTTTGCATTCCGTCTCGACGTAGCCGAAGTTCTCAGTGGTTTTCCTTACGAGTTATGAATTATCTTTCATGCATTTTCGCCTGTGTAAGACAACGCAGAAGGCTTTCGCTGTCAAAGCTCATCTACAAATTTAACGGACTACATCCAACCGCGATTGCATAATGTAGCTTATTTCGTGAATAGATGCAGCAACGGTACAGCGGGGAATAAATATTTCGTTAAGCGATACACGATGCATGCGATCTCCTTTGACGTTGAACGCTGCCGACGAGAAAACCGCGATTCTATAATGAATGGCGTTGTGAATGAGAAAAGTCGTAATCGTGAAAAGGCGAGTCTTTCGCTATATCAATAAGGAAAACACGTTACGTGCTTAAAAAGAAATCGTATTATGTTTTCAGATATTTGTTAGATTTTCTATACAAAATATCCGCGGAATAACGTGGCGATGTTAAATGAAACTAATTTCAGAAAAAAATTTGCTAAAACATACGTAAAGGCGCAATCTGAGCGTTGATTAATTTTTAAACCTTGCATTACGAAACAACACTAAATGCGACTATAACCCAACCAGATTTTCAGATTGCCTATAACTTTCATAAAAATAGACACATTCGCCGAAAGGAAAATTTATGGTATTTGCAACTATAATTATATATATATATATATATATTGTTTTTATCAATAAACATTATAACAGTAATTGTAAAATTCTTTACAGTAATTGCACGTAGGGCGATTAATGTAATCTCTCAAGAGTCGAAAGTAGAAGTTCTTGTGATGATCTGCGAAGGAAACGAAGGCTCATTAGGGATTAATTATTAATATCTCGCGAGAGAACTCTCTTCGCTCGAGTGACCGCAGCGTTTTTCCGCGTCCGAGACGTTAAGTCCGTTAAGTATTTAGATTCACAGACCTATGTTAAAAGCGTCTTACTGCTATACGCTTCTGACCCGTTTTTTCTTTTGACGCCAAGTCCGAGATTTATCCAGCGCTCTAAGGAGACATCGAATAGGATTTTGCTGAAGATCCGCTTCTTTCCACTTTTTAAGTAATCGAAAGATGCTCAACGTGATAATTTATTTCAATTTCTCTCAAAGTTACGAGGATAAAACGAGACGAGCGATTAGTACTCGTGAAATATTGTACCGTCCAACTTAACGTTATTCCGTAAAATTACAGTGATACTTTTACGATTTGCATGTTAATGTTGCAATATGTTTTTTATCGATACTCTGAAAATATATAATTAATAATATTTGAAGATCGTCGTAGAGTTATAAAAAGAACGCGCGACGTTCGCAGTAATTCCGAATTACGTTACTCGCTGACGTAAAATATATATGCGTCGTGGAAAGTGGAATTTATTGAGGAATGCGTCGTGTAAAAGAGTTATTTATATCACGCAAATGTATTCTCTATTGTTGCAGAGGGGTAGTGACGAGCTTCTATCGCAAAGCGGGGCAGTCAGCAATGGTGCTTCAATGAGTCCGCAACCTCATCACGCAGCCGACAACAACAATGACGCCAAGAAGGTGAGTGGTTTTAATTAAGATAAGATACTGCGAGGAATATCCGATATCGTCAGTGTCAGATTTCACAGAGTCCGAAGATAGGCTCTAAGGCTTTTGTCTAAAAGCGGCAGAAAAGAATCTTCTGACAATCTTATTAGAATAATTATCGTTTATCACTTGGTTTTATTCGATAATAAATTCCGTTCCAAGTGCATGTAACGAAATAGTACAACGAAAAATTTGAACCAGAATTTGAAAAAGTTAAGCCGTTTATCCAATACCTATTACTAAAAATTGACTTTGATCCCTTCACGGTCAAATGATTTGACTCATATTTTGCTACGGTGGAACTGAAGTTCTTCAATGTCTTTTGCTGGAAGAGAAATTTGAAAAAATTAAGCCGTTTTTAAGAGCAGACGAATAATTGAACGGACGGATCGACACTGTAAATTATAAAGCAGTTTGCTCTCTCCTCTCTCTCTCTCTCTCTCTCTCTCTCTCTATATATATATATATATATACTGCACTATTTAATAATTTTAAAGAACTCTAAGAAATGGATGGTCGCGTAAATCTGCCGATATTTTATATTTCGTTCCTCTTCGAAAATCTCTCTCTTCTATTCCGGCGACTGTAGTAATACACGCAGCACGACCGAATAATAATACAAGGAACGCCGATAACTTCCTTTTCGGTCCGTCCATTTCGCCGATGGCGGGAGCGGTCGTGCGGAGCTTTTTGGAAGAGCTTTTTTTCTCCCTTCCAGCTACGCTCGGCGGCGAACCGACCGCAACCAGAACGCGCAACGAACCATAAATCATTGCATACCAAAGAGAAATTCGTATGCAGTGACCTCGATTGAAATGCATCCATTGAAATCTGATCGGTCGCTTTCGCGTCCCCGAAGAGTTCTCGCGTTCCTTCCGGCCTTCCTAGTTGCGACGAACGTATGGCTGTCCATCAAAGGGATTGGGAATCGTTTTTTTTTTTTCTTTTTCCCCAGACAAGTCGGGCTAAAGCCGAATCGTTTCTCGTAGACATTTTTAACCAAACGAGATGGAAAAAAAGATACTGGCGCGGATGGACTCGCGAAAGGAAACTTAAAATTTTTCACACAATCTATTAACGTATCGGCGCGTGTCAACGAAAGATACGACAAATATTAATTAGCCTGTGTGCGCAACGTCGACAGTCGTGAGATAATCGTCGGCCGTTGGACGAAGAGAAATTATCGACGTGTAGTTCCGCAGGAAAAATTAATTCCTGGCGCAGCCCTTGCACGTCACCTCGAGCCGATGGAAACTGCAGCAGAAAGAAAGTGGCCATCCGATAGATAGAATCTGACGATTATTAATCGGTCTACTTGCAGGTTATAGCATCAGTGAAAGAATGGATGATTTTGTGAATGCCATTAAGCAAGTCTATTTATGTCTCACTGAAATTGATAGTCGGGTCAAGTGTAAATATTTTATCGGAACATTTCGACGGGACGTCAAAAGTCGACGTCGGCAGTGGAGAAGGGATAAAGAAAGGATTTCGCATTAATTAAATGAATAATTGAGTCCTGATGAAATGAATTACTTTTCACATATAAAACAGTGCCTGTAATGAGATTTTCAGGCATAACACTTAAACGTAGTTGATTATTCTGCTCACATTTCACTGTGATTGGATCGATTTCTTAAAACTTCAGTTTTACATCTTAAAATCTTATCGTAGACACCGCTTGACGTAGCTTGTAGTGATAAACAAAAGATATCATAGATGTAAGACTTGACATTGAATAGTTTTTAAGATACGGCGCATGAAAGGAATGAAACTTGTACTCGCGGAGTTTATCTTTGATACACCATAGTTAAAAAGTATCCATTGGTGAGAGCTTAGTGTCTCTATGAGTCTGAGTCTATGTAGCGTCTTAGAGTCCAATTTTTCACGTAATTATTGCGGGACACTTTCTGCGGACGTTTCGAATTTTCAAGAGATGAAAAAAAATTCACGCCTTAAGAGCGAGAGGAGGCGGCAACGTTCGTTTCGTGAGAGAAGGGAATATAAATGTGTGCCATAAGATACAGCTTTTAAGCGTGGTAGTGCACCTTAATTAATATTTTGCGCGCTGCTGAGGCGACAGCCGTTTACGGCTCAAGCTTCACCACCACGTGAGGAGGACGAACACGGCACTTTTCTCGTGCACCTGCTCTCGTCACGTATGCTCAACGTCGTCACATGTCGCTTCAACGAAGGACGGATGAAAAAAATGGTGAAATTTCCGGGGACGCGAATGACGAGGAGGACGTGTCTGCTGAAAACCGCATGGAGAGACCGCCGGGCGTGTCTCAGATCACTCGTGCACGCTGCACGTGCAACCGGCGGATGTGCCGAAAGTTTCGACCTCGTTCCTCGCGTCGTTAATCATTTTCCGTATAGCTGGTAAACAGAAGCAAACCGTGGCGCGATACGTGTAAAGCGTTACGCGGCCGCGCGCGGGCTTTCATTTTCCGTGGAATTTACCGAAATTCCTGTTTAACTGAATCCACGAGTTTGCGTCACCGAAAAATGCCGATACAGTTTGATTAATAGCTCGGCCGGCACGTAACTCCCCCCGTGCTTCCGCCCGTTCGCCCGTCCGTATATTTTAATCGGGAAACGTAATGACCGATGCACTCTTTAAAGCCCCCTGAGTTATCTTTTGGCACACGGCTTTTACAAGCTACGACGAGACGTGTGTGGCCGTTTAGCGCGTGGCACTAAATCGACGTATCGCGGCAGTATTTTTCTCCCGACGTTACCGTCATTTTTGATCGTGACAAACAATGCCATTCGAAAATGTCAGGACGATCTTTAATAGTCTCGTTAAAATAACTGCCGGGAACGAAAGCCATTCCCGGCGGCCAGCGACTTTGACTTTTTAGTGGCTGAATGGACACGTCTAAAATATTATTTTACACCGCTCACGTTTTAATCATACTAAATGCCATTTTGATTATCATAAAATGCCCGTTGCAAATAATCATAATAATTTTCAAAGCGTTCTCTGATACATTGATATCACTTCTTTTGCAGAAATTAAATGCTAATTAATTTCACCGTAATTGTATCTGCTGGCAGCACGTTCTTTTTCTTCGTCACAAACAACAACGAGTGATACTGTTTTACAGAATATTTACGGAAATAAAAATATGCCGTGGCGCCTGATGTTTCTCACAGTACGAGTTGCACAAATATCTCGACGAGAATGCGAGCGCATTACAATAGCACAACATGTAACGAAAAATCGTTGTGTCTATCGACGATCGTTAGTGTCTCTTCCTTTCTTTCTTTCTTTCTTTTTTCTTT
>NW_017304228.1:5311074-5324877 GCF_001594115.1 Trachymyrmex septentrionalis | reverse complement strand
TTTTTTTTTTTGCGCGCAGACGTGTGCTTTTTACGCACGGCGTCGCAATGCGCGAGGACGGAGAGAGCGGTGTAGAGATTCGGTGACAAAGCTGAGCCCTTCGCGTTACCCGCCTTTTACTTTGAAAATGTACACGCTCTCTACTTTTCGACGGTCTCACACGACGAGAAAAACTCGAGAAAATGATTAGCCGTCGTCGAGTATACGTATGCTTCGCGTTACATGAAATTGCAACATTTACGGAGCGCGCGAGAAAATGCCGCGAGAAATATCATGTGAGTAGTTACGTTAAAGCTAACTTGCCAGATTGTGTAAGACAAGTGATGGGAATTTACAAGGAAAGTGTTGAAGAGTTAGAAGTGCCGTGTGATTATTATCGACTTACATAATAATAAAATAATCAGGATATTTACTACACGCAAAAATCTGAAAAAAAGCTGGATTTTTTTAGGAGATTTCTTTTTTATCTCTGTCGAGGATGAATTAGGGTAAAATTGTATTTGAAGAGACTCGGGAAGTTCTTAATTTTTCTTTTAAATATAAATTTTATCTCTTTCCGAAAATATTCCTTAGGTTTTATTTTCTTAATAATGTATACAGTATTAACAGTCAGCAAATATGACATTTACATTTATGTACATTCTTGCGCAACTCGCGAGTTTTTATTTAATTAAAAAAACGACGGTGAGACAGTAGAAGACAATAGTACTCAGTAGAATAAAGTAGCTGATACTATATTGTAGTAAGCGTTATACTATTCCATAGCTTTGCGGCTCCAATTGCAGAAAACAATAGAAAGTCTTATAAAAAAAATCCCTGTCTCCCATTAATTTTCATATATAATTTATTTATGTTGCTTGCACTCTAACTTGTTGCATTAAAAAAATTCTCTAATTTTTTTACCTGGAATCTTGAAATACATGGAAAATCTAGGAATTTTTTTCTATAAGATTTCAATAAATATTCTGAAAATGAATAAAAAAATTTGTTAATGTATTTTGATTTTACTCTGAGAAAAACAAGCTGTTCTTGGAAAGATTTAAAAAATTCATGTTTTGTGTTTACAAAGCAATTCGAATTGCTTGCGATGTCGGCTTTTTTCCTAAACGTAGCTCCGAAACCTTTTCTCGATTGCTGAATTGACTCTCACCACAGCAATTTCGCCCCCGACTCATCGCGGTATATATTTTGGGACAATGTTGCCATAACACGTATGCCTCTCTCAGTTAATATAAATTGGTGTTCGAGAAAAAGGAGGACTATTTATCAGTGAGGAAATTGAACTGTTCGCTGACTGTAATTCATATTAAGAAAAGTCGATTCCTTGGAGGGGAGGGTGGGGGATTGGAATTTCGTTCCAAACAGCGTTTTCTTATCGTATATTTGGGAGACATGGGCAGGTGTGCTTTCATCTCTTCTGCTCGAAATTCGGAAGCTAATCGAAGCACATCAACCACTCGCTATCATTGCGTGAGTGCGATATATATACATACCTATATATATATATACACACAGTGGGCAACAAAGTTAACGCGACACCTCAAAAATTGTCGTATCGGGATGTTTAAAAAAGCATTTTACAGGTAGAAACCTCTACTTTTCGGATCGCTACTTAAAAAAACGATCTCATAGAGATTTCATGAAGTTACACAAACATAAATGAAGATATATCAGACCTCAAAATTTTTTATGAAATTTGCGAAGCTCCACGGAGTGGAATAAAAATTGTATACAAATGCGATTTACATCATTCGAAAGAGCGAATCTTTACCTTTAATTTGCTCTTTTACGAAGCTCCGTACGATTTTTTTTCATCGAGTTATTTAACGTTGAGCAAAAATGGTCCTTTTGATGTAAATCACATTTGTATACAATTTTTAGTCCACTCCGTGAAACTCCGCAAATCTTGTAAAAAATTTTGAGATTTTATATCTTTATTTATGTTTGTGTAACTTCATGAAATCTCCATGAGATCGTTTTTTTTAAGTAGCGATCTGAAAAGTAGACGTTTCTGTAAAATGCTTTTTTAAACATCCCGATACGACAATTTCTGACGAAGTTATTGTATCTTGAAATTTACCTATTTTTGCAGAGTGAACAGGTGTTGCGTTAATTTTGTTACCCAGTGTATATATTATTATTATTAATTTTTCCAATGCCTTTTTTCATTCCAGTCGCCATTTTGGATACGCCATTTTGTATTTTTAAAAACGCCATACGGCATTGAAAAATAGACATTTCAAGGAAAATTGTAAGCCCTTTTAAAGAATTTTATCTCCAAAATTGAATGGGCAAGGGGGTAACTGATTTAACAGAGAATACTCCATATATATATATATCGGCCATTTTTCCCCTTTATTGTTTACTCTGCCTTTTTTTTTTCGAGATCTTTCCTTCTTCTCTCTCGTTTTTCGTTCAGGGACGTTCTATCTTTCTGCACCATAATCCTTTGCGTACATTTCATATTTATCTTTGCGTTTCATCAAAAGTCTTGGACGTTTTACTGATCTGAGACGATTTTCGAAGTTATTTCTTTATTAAAAATGAAACGGCTTTTTATAATGTATTAAAAATTGACGGAAAATTTATACAACTTTGGCAAAAAGTATTAGGCGCCTGTAATTTTTTTATTTACTTGAGATTTTTTTATCCTGCATTTTTCTTATTGGTTATCTTATTGATTATACATAAGTTTAAAGGATTCCTTGAAACAAAGAATAATTCATAGCAAATGCCAAAATCAATTGAACTAAAATGTTAAATAATAACGATTAATAAGATGCCTACTATTTTTGATCAAAGCTGTATTGTATTTTTTGAAATATCAATTTAGCTTTTTTTATTTATTTATGTATTATACGTGCTGTAATAAAAATGCGTTTATATAAAAATGCGTAATAAAAGCATAAAAAAATCACACAAATTAGTTTCTCTGTAAGAAAGACGACGCGATTGAAGAATCGCTATTTCTGCGATGGAGTGAAAATCCGCGGGTGCGAAGAGTCGACCTTCCCGATGCGAGGGAAAAGGAAGAGGCCGAGAAAAGGCGGGAAATTCTCTTTCTCTTGGGAGGCGCGGCGTCGCGGGCGGATGGCGAGGCGGGAAAAGGGGAAAAGGGAAAAGAGAGAGTCCTGTCGATGTTCGCGTAGACGGTCTGAAGAGGTACCGCTCGAAGCTCGTAGAAGCTCCCATTCATTGCGCCTTCCAGGCTGAATAAAGCTTCGAGAGGGAAGGAAAGAAAGAGAACATACAGCTTTCCGCTGCCTCCACCATCATATTTCCACTACCTTGCCTTCGGGGCTTTCCTCTCGATATCAATCGCTCCGGATTCGCCTTCAGATTTGTCCTCCTCTTCAGCAAATCTCTGCGGAACGACTGTTCCCATCCGGTTGGGATATCGTATCAATCGAGGACGAGTCGAGTCCCGGGACAGGTTTCTCGATCGTCGCCGGTCACTTAGGATTCTTTACCCAATCCTCCAACGGCAGGATATCTGTAAGTGGCAGTCTTTTATATGCTTTTCTATATTGCGAAGGCAGTCGCTCGCGTTTTCACGGCACTTGCTTCGCAAGTACGTTAGTATTACTTGAAAAAAAATTCTCTCGCGAATATAAGAAGACGTAGGATGTGCATGCAATGTATACGCGATGCACTTAATACGAGCGTATAGTATGCGTAATATGAAAAACAGTGATATCGACGATTCCCCTGGCGGATCGATGTAACGCTTCTATCCTTCCTTGGACGATGGACGCATACCTGGAAATTGTATAATGCGATATTAACTCTATAACGTTGCTAAGTGGATGTGCATCCGCTTTAATCTGGATTTTTAATTCGCTCTGTAAGATCCCGTCTAGCGTGAATAATCGCGTTTGGGAAGCGCGGATTAAATGCGGGTATATAAATTGATTAGTTGCACGCTCGGCTTAATGAGGGCCGTGTAATTTACATTCCTGCTGTTTTGAATTGCTAATTTTAATAATCGCGAAACTGGGCTCGCTGAAACGTAAATACTTCTCTATCAGCGTCCCATTTCCGTTTTGTAAATAACACTCCATATAGAATTAATATCGCAATTTGTATTTCCATCAGTCAGAATGAAGGCTTGATGAAGGCCGTGGCGATTCTTTCGAAAATTCAACGTTTAATCTTTTACTGGTTTCCGTATGCGTTTTATGAATTATCAATTAACTTGCTGTAAATCGTGTTTTATCAGAGAAATGGGAAAACAATGGTAAATAATACCATTGTTCTTTATAGCATTCCTGAACTTAAATATATTGAGAAAATATTGTTCTAGTTGTACCAACAAGAAGTATAAGCAATTCTGATCATATGAATCATAATTCTAATTGTCGTAATTGAATCTCTAATTATCTCCACTAGAAAATTTGATTTAGATTTAACTAGAAGATTTAACCTGTCTGAGATTTGTACCTTTCTGGTTAATTTCATTTAAATTCCAATTAATAACAAGATTTAAATCTAGTTGTGTCTAGAAATATTAAGAATAATTAAAAAATTAACGCATTAAAAAAGTATCTGAAACATTGGATAATAAAGTGGAAGAACGTTAATACGTCTTGTGAAACTCCGTTACAAAAAAATATGCAATTTCAACTTTAACGCTTTCTCTTCAGCAATATTCTTCTTGGCATCAACTATTCTATATTTAATTCCACCGAATATTCTTAAATTTCGTAGGGCGAAAGACAAGATGTTAGGACGAACTGAATTGTGCAAAAACTGCTTTGGTATGCTCGCCACTGCACTTTATTAGGGCGACAACGGATCTTCTTTGTCCGTGTTTCTTTTTGATGTACCATTTTCTGCCTCGTTCCGTCCCATTATCCACGAATGGTAGCCATGTTACCACTTAAATGCGTGTCGGCGTGCTTATCCCTCATACTTCCGAACAAAAGAAAAGAAAGAGGGAGGGAAGAGACCGAGAACGTCAATTAGGCTTCGTTAAGACTGTTACAATATATAGTCGATTTTATTTGTTCTTTATGCTCTTTGTTTTTTTTTTTTTTTCAATCATTTTTCGTACATGTAATAATTCTACAATATTTGTGCCCTATATAATTCTATAATACTTGATCTAATTTGAAAAAAGCTATATTAATTGAAAAAAAAAAAATTGAAATCTGTTCTATTTTATGAAAATCGACAAAAAGTAAATACTTATGCTCTCTCTTTCTCTCTTTTATTTAAAATTTTTATTCGACCGTCATAAAAGCGCTTTAACATTTTTCCAACATTAAAACGTGTTTTATTTTCATGAAAATAATTCATATGTTATAATTCGAATCACGATTTGTATAGTATATCGGATTTTACGTAAATGGATTTTACTTAAATGGATTAATATGGATTAATAACAAGTCCTTACGCAAATAAAGATTTCAGAAGGTAATTTCTATTACAAATATATGTAGTATTCCTCTTTGTGACATAGATATGTTAAAAGGACACTCACTCTGACGATGTTGCAGTGCTTTCATTTTCTCGATTAAGAACGAGGGAAGGTCAACGCGAACGTTTCTGTCGGATAAATCGTCGTTTCCGAAGCGGCAACCTAATTCCGAAAGCCCCCAAGGAAGCCGCAATTAAGTCCTTTCACTGCTATGCTGGTTTTTTCAAACGATCTTAAAACTGACGAATAGCGAAGTGCTTCAAATTAATATCGAATTCGAATGGACGCAGTGCACTGGTGCATGTCAAAATCGTCGCACACGAATCGATGTAAAGATGTGTGCGTTTAATATGAAAATACAAAACGGATTAAACCGCGAAATCCCCGATACATTTTATCTGTGCTGTTGAGTAAAATGTGATTTTATGATTCGGAATATTTGCATTTCACTTTTGCTCAGATTAAATCAGTATACGACGATTTTTATACGCATTAATGCGTCCAATTGAGTTCACTATAAGAAGAGGTGAAAAATTCAGTTTCTCATTAGTCCGTGTTATGCAAAAAGCAAGACATGATAATTTTTATGAATTTCTCTTCGAGTATTATAATTCAATTCAAACAGACGTCAAAAGCGCAGTGGATCTTCTTTAATTTTCTTAATTCAAGGAATATGTCCTATGTTAATTCTGCGAAATGCGCGTAAGAGTTTAGAAAAGGAGCTATGCTTTTCGAAAACATACAGCCAACGTGATATTAACTCAGAAATTTCTAGCGATACATCTGCGCGGAATGTATCAGTTGTACAATTTTTCGTTTCTACATTCTCTTCGCTAAAAGAATGTCCATACTCTTTCACGTGCTTACTACCAACCTACCAATAAGTTGACGTAGCGATGTCGACAGCGGCAAAGTATTCGAGATTGCTGGCTACGCGCATGTGGAGTTGCTCCTGTTCTATTCTCCGTGAATCCCGGAATTTTATATTAAAAACGCGTATATACGTGCACATACACGGGCAACTGGGAGGGCCAATCACCGACATGGGACGTCTGAAACCGGACTAGAACTTCTCGCTGGCGTGTCTGACATATTTCATGTCGGAATGTTTCTCTCCGAATGCACCGGAACGTCGGGCACAATTTTCGAATGCCAGCCATCCTCGTGTGGATAATCTCGATTTCTCGATTTAAGAACGGCAATATCATATGGCGCAGCATCGCGCAAAGTATCGCTGGTATATACACACGATCGGCAAATATTTCTGCTCTACACGATTAAAGGAGTATTCTGGTTTGAGAAATTGAAAAAAGTTGTTTTTCAGGGTTTTTTTTTTTTTTTTTCAGGAAAACATAGCTAATTACTACAAAGTTTTGTGTATTCTTGTATTACGTTAATATTTTAATATTTTTTTTATTTAAGAAATATTACTTTCTCGCGTATTATGCACTAGAAGTTATGCACTAAACTTGTAAAAAAATACATAGAGGCATTGTGATAAATAACAGCTTTCTTAGACACACAATAAAATTAAAACTTTTTAATTAACAGAAGTGCAGCTGTATCGTTATAGAATTAGAAATAAGAAACCCCAAATTCAGAAACATGCAGTCTTTATAAACAGTTATTTTATTTATCCTGAAAAATCGTAATTACTTTTTTTACGAACAGAAAAAAAATAAGTACATAACAAGTATTCTCTTTTTTGAAACAAAAGAAGGACATATGATACTTGCAAAAAAAATGTATATAGATATTACTAGTTTCTAAGAAATTGTTTACAGAGAATAAAAAACGTTTCGAGAAAAATAATTTTAAAACGTTAAGTATATTTTTAAAGTATATTTTTTGTTTATGCATGCTATTTCCATTACTTTCATTACGCTAATTAATTCCAGACATTTATGATTAGCTTTTCGTTTCCTCGAATTTAATATTTTTTAAATCTTTCAAGTTTTTTCTAACCTCCTTCGTAGCCTGCAGCGTATATTGCGCTGCTGCTTTGCGTAAACAAACATTATTCTTTTGTCAACTAATATCTTTGTTTACGATCTAATTTTAACTTTCATTACTTTAAGTAATTAATCATAGAGAGATTGCTGCTTCTGTTGTAATCTGCACATTTAGTAAAGATCTTTTTCTTTTGTTAAGAGAAAAATTTTCTTTTTTATTCAAAAATATCTAACAATAAATACCATGCTAAATTAGACGCTTTGATTTTGATTTAACTATGCATTGCTCATTTTTTAAATTATAACTTTGTACTTTTTAAACTGAATCAGTGACTTCTGTGCGCGCGCTACACTTATAATTGACGTAATTATTAGCGAATATTTACTTTTTTCAATAATAATACATTGATTCACTTTTAAAAGGTATAATTTTCTGCAGACTGTAATGCATTTTTTTAAATCTGCAGAAATCAGTAATAATACACTAACTCACTTTTAGAGAGTAATAATTAAATGTTTCCTGTTTAAAAAACTGCAAACTACGAAGAGTATGAAAAAAAAAACCAATTTTTTCAACCAGAATACTCCTTTAATTTGAATTGCTTGTAATTGAATACGTTACACAGATTTACCTTTTTTCATCTGATTTTCTATAGTTAAAACGTAATTTTAGTACAGAAAATTTGAGAATGCAGTATTGAAATAGTAAGTGATTACGAAGTTTATTAATCACAATTTTCATTTACTAATCACGTATGAATGAAATTAACTTCGGATTTCTTCAAAGTACAATTTTGCGCAGATTTAAAATATAAATAAACGTTGAAATGATCAATATATTATATATTTGTGTATTTTGAATAGAATTTTGATCGTCTTTCGTAAATAATTTTATGCCAATCCGTTTAAAATTCGATGAAAGACGGAACTGTGTCGTATTTAGAAATATCAATTAATAGAGTTTATGTCAAAAACAAGCGACATCGAAATCGAAATAGACGATGAAGAGAATTGTCGAATTAGGTTACGACTGATTTGAATCACGATGCTACAGTGAGGAAATAGACGACCCGCGATATTTTCACAACGATTATCGATGGCAATCCTGTTAAAAATATACTGTCGCGTCTGCAGTAAACGAAATAAATGTCTGAGAAAAATTAGAAATCTTTGAAATTTTTCTGATAGCTAAAAACAACAGGATTTTAATTCTCATTTATTGTATTATGTTATATCTACATTTTCTTTATATTCATATCAAGTCACATTTTCTTAAAAATATATTTTTAAGACATTTTTAATAATGATATTTAATAAACATATATTAGCAAATATCATATTAGCATGGCATTATTAAATTGACGCTCCATTTAATTCGTGACATTATTTTACTTTTAATTTATGATCGTGTGCGTTTCAAGTCTGACAAATCGATGCGCAGTTTATGGAACTGAAAGGTATATTCGAAAATTTACATAAGAACATCATTAAGCTGCAAGATCCGCTTCAACCGAATATAGAATCTTTTCCTTATTTGAATATATTTTTTATATGCTTAATGACTCATTCGTAATTTAATTCGCTAAATAGAGCTTTTCTGTGTAAACGGATTTCTATTCGTGTGTTGCATAATACAATTATAAATACATGCCAATTAAAGATTACGCAATCAGATACGATCTATTATCCCCAGACAGGTTGACGTGGAATAAAATCTCGAGATCAGCAAAACGAAACTAAGAAACGTATATAGAAAAAGAAGCGTTCTTTTATACGCGACCGCTCGACGCTTCGCCAATTTGCTTCGCTTCTTCATCGACCATCGCGTTCTTTCTTCTTTCTCTCGGTCCTTCCACTGAATGATCCATGCTACCAATATGGATCCGCGGTGCTCGACGTTGACGTATATAATCGCCCAGAAGGCAACGACAAGAGCAGTGTGGACAGACTGGTAGCATCAGCCCGGAAGGTACAAAAGAATCAAAGTCCCGGCGACGTAATGGCGGTGTGCCCGGCCAGTAATATTACGAATGGGCTGTGCTTTCGGTCCAAGTGACCTCACAAAGCTGTCGTTTAGATAAATTGCTTCCACGGATGGAAGTCGTCTCGTCGAGCATCGGCCACGTGAATCGCACGAATGTGCGAGTAAGCGACGATTGACGGTTCACTTCCCTCATGGGACAACTGTTACGAGGTACGCGGAACAGAAGATTGACACACTAAATCAAACGCGCGATGTGTTTTATTAGGATGTATAGTGCCAAGAAATGTTTATTTGTCATGTAATTATTTACGGGCGGATCGGGGATGTATAGTCTCTGCAAAAAGTAATTGAAAAATACTTCCTGTATCAAAATTAATGTAGGTAACATAATGAAACAATTCACAATAAGGTTAATATTTAAATTTAACAATAAAATTTTAGCCTGGATAAAAACTTTTCTTATTTTATTTCAATTATTTTTTTTTTTAAACATGTTTATTCTTTATTGAAATAATTTTTTATCCATGTTTCGAATCGCCATGAAACTTTTTGTGTTATTTTCAAACACAATATAGAAGAATCTTTTAAGTAATTTTTTTTTTTTTGTTAAAAAATATGTGTAATGGATCTTTAAGAAAATTATCATCTTAAAATAATTGTAAAATTATACGTTATACAGAGGTTAGAAGTATTTCGAAATCGAAACGCACACTGAGAAAAAAATTGTTCGTTTGACTAAATTAATTTTCGTTCTTGTTTCTTTCGTTGGAGAATGCTATATTCAAATATAGCATGCTTGACTTACATTCTTTATCGAAAGAAATAAAAACTGAATTAATTTAAGAACAATTTCTTTTTTAGTGTAAGTAACATCTCAAGCAAATGCAACATTACATCTGCAGTTGTAAATTACGTCCGCGATTATAATTACACTGACAAATCATAACGATTGACCTTTACGTGAAATACAACAGACAACGTTCGGTGGCGCAACGATCATCTTTGTCTTGTTAGCAGACCAGTAGTCGTAAAGTAACTGGACATTATTTTCTTTGGAGGGGAGGAAAAAAATTTTACACCCTTATTACGAGTTTAATGCACTGACGTCACATTTGCTAATGAACTCGATAACGATGAAAGTAACGTTAACGATACCGACGACGCTCCGACTATTTTTACGATAGCTGTTATTTGCTGGATAAACAGCAGCTGCGGAAAGCTTTTTTTCTCTCGTAACGGAAGTATACCACTTATCGAGAGGAAAACCCGTGGTACATGAGGCCTCGTTGTTTCCTTTCTGCGACACATGTAATCGGCTTGAAAATGCGAAGGTGCGACGATAACTTTATCGACGTTTGTCGACGCTTTAAGGTAACTTCCGCTAAGGAGGCAAGCTCTCGAAATATTCCATACTGCGGAAGAAAAACGCGAAGAGAGTTTCGTCTAAAATTCTAGATTTAGAGTAACACAAATGATTGCCATTGATCTAATAGACATATCATATTCAAGAATTACTACTGTTAGATATCAAAGGGGCAATGATAATTCAATTCTTTGAATCAAATAACATTTTGTTACTTTTAACTTCCATATGTGTTATAAAATGTAAATCAATTCACGTCTGTGGTTAGTTTCAACGTAATATGTAGGCTTAGATAGTAAATAATTGGAGTTGAATTAAATATATCTTCTTACGTTAAATTGTTTAATTTCATTGTTTGGTTAAATTAACAATATATTGAGTGAGAACAATGGCGATCTATAGAAATGGTTAAAAATCATTCCAAAGTATAATTTGATATTATAAATTAACAGTGTAAGCGCTTATTGGACGATAGATCGATTAGATTGAAATAAGGACAAGCGGCCGATAGGAAAACACGGTTATTGGTATGCTCCAGATAAAAGAAATGTGCTACTCTTGTAACTCTAGAGCTCTGTAGTTTTGTTTCCCATTTTCGAAACAACGGTCTTTTCCCACTGTTCAAGATGATTGCATAGGATCTTATTCATTTTTAAAGCGAATCTTAAATTCGCGAAATTCGCGTCTCGCGGTTGTTATACAATCGTGCGTTTTTACGCCGTGAATCTCCTTTCCTTTTAAATTCGACGTGGATATCGCGTGAAAGAAGCGTGATAAATCACGCAAGCATGTGGAGATTAGGACAAGAGCGGGACATAGAACTTCTAGCAAAGTAGTATGGGACGAGTAACAAGATTCCTATTGAGATTCAAAGCTGCTGGAGCCGTGCCAAGCTCGCGCCTTCTGAAAACGCGAGTAAAAGTGCATACGTGCATGCACACGTAAGATACATTCGTTTCTCTCGCGAATATATACGAGTATAACTTGGACAAATCGCGATCTCGCAAGCCCGATATTCTTCGAATACGTCTCATTAGTCATTCTGGTCCGTCTTCGAAATCGTTCCTTACCCAGGATATTAATTCCTCTTTGTCAGAGTTCTATGTAAATAATAAAAATTAATATCTCTTCATTCCATTTCTCTGTCGAAGTAGTGCAGCACGCGATAATATATACGAATTTAGCTCCAGCTGAGAAAGCGTGTTTGTGCGAAACATCAAACACATTTTTCCGCGCCGTCTCATTTTCCCCGTAATTCTTGTCTTCTCTTCTGAATTTTGATGCGCATTCAGCGAAGTGTGCATTTCAGAAGCGTAATGAAGTTGCGGTTTCTTCTAACGAGTGACCATAGTCATGCCGCGCCTGAAGTATCTTGAATTTTTACGGACTACGTTCTGAATTGTCCGTCTTTCTTCGAAGCGAAAAGAAGAAAAAAAAAACACAAATTGAAAGAAACATTTTGATATTCGCGCGCATGTCTGAAAGGACGCAGAATTTTTTACAGTTTGTCGAATACCCTTTGAAACGCCCAGCTCGCATGAAAGCACAGTGTTTTATTTTACGGGATTATCTAACGTATATAATATGTATATACGTATTATCCGTTAGCCGTTAGCAATTATTCAATTACTTTTTCTCGTAGATAAAAAAAACTGCTGTAATTACAAACTCTGCGTGCACGCGTAATTAGCGCACCAAGATTCAAGAGACATATCGTATCTTTGCGAAATGGAACAATGAGCCAGAAATAAAGCCATAGTTTTTTGTGATAATTTCTTTTATAATGGAGTAATTTACAAATTTACCTATTGACTTTATCATTTTTTGCAATGTGCAAATTTATCTCTTTAGCGGAAAAATAATTTATTTCGATTACTTCCTCGCAGTGAATATTCATTTGACGATCATAAAAGTATAAAATATGATGAAAATTATTACTTTTATAATTATTGAAAAGCATGTAAAAATATTCATGCGGAATATTAAAAATGTTCGAGCAAAATGCAATTTCGCGATTATTAATATTAATTGTAAGAAAATATTTTGGATTCAATTATTAGAATTTCTGCTTATAAAGAGTATTTGATATTACAGATTTTGATATTAACATTAATATGTAATCTAATATTAATCGGGTTTTGCCAACCGGATTTGCTAATGAAATCATTATTAACTAAGCCATACTATGCATATGTCGGAAGAGACTCTGATAATGTATCAGTGATTATGGTCATATTCGAACGTTATTAATATTCGTTATTAATAATAATTTAGCCATAAGAGATATTAATTATGGTATTGATAGATTATTAAACTAATCTCTGCTAAAAGTGCATTGACAAAATTTGATTAAACAGAGAGGCCTTTAATGCCATAATATTTTTCAAGGGGACTGGGCGGCCATAACTAGAACGTCTGAAAATAAGTGAGAATTCATGAATTTAAAAAACAAATTTAATCAGGAGCTGACGTGGAACAGTCTGGTACTTTTACGTGCTATAATAATTGAAAACATTAAAAACATTTTTAGTATTAAATTCCGACTTACCTATAGTGCAGTTTGTTAAGTAGAATAAAACAATACAATAACAATATACATCACTTTTATTTAAAAAAAAAAATTAAAACTTGTTTCCGGATTTAATTTACAAAATCTGCAAATTTAAATTATTGAAATAAACTTAGTATTAATTTTTTAAATATGAGTTATGTCATTTTAGTTCCTTGAAATTAAATTAACTAATGCGGTTTAATTAACAAAAATTAAATGGATCTTACCCAATGTCCAAATCCGGAGTCAATAATAACTATGTTACAGATTTTGGCATTAGTTTCGAAGATTGAAATCTTTTTAATACATCAATATTTGTAAAAATTTATTTGTACATCGAACATCCTCGGCTCACGGAAATTGAAAAGTTTTCCACCATTTTTTTTACGCAGAGGTCAAATTATCGCAAAAATTATCATAAATCAATGCTGTTAATACAGATGCTTCGATATGTTTATATATATATATATATACACATATATATGATATATATATATTGTGTGTGTGTGTATGTGTGTGTATGCATTTATACTG
>NW_017304228.1:5306854-5310974 GCF_001594115.1 Trachymyrmex septentrionalis | reverse complement strand
TGTGTGTGTGTGTGTGTGTGTATGTGTGTGTGTGTGTGTGTGTGTATGCATTTATACTAAGTTTATCCGACGCGTGCCTCGGCAACGCGTGCCTCGGATCGAGTTCCCGAACTTACAACGCACGTACAAATGATAATATCCCGATAAGCCCCTCTAGGCTGTCGGAACTTACTCTTATGTTTGAACTTGTTCTACATGCTGGGGATTCTAGAGCAAATAGAGCCCTGCCGCGATATTAATCGTAGAAGAGGGATTCAGGCGTAATCAGACTTCGAGAGGCTTCGAGCGTCGCTTCACGTAAGGTGATTGATATTAATGATGATATGATTTTTTATGCTGCGTCCGGTGCACAATTCTACATAACTGGTAGCATAAAAATTAATACAATGAAAAGAAATGTGTCGCACACACGCGGAATAGATGTAATGATAAGGAGCTATATAGAATTGGAAATCTATCATCAATAGTACGGAATAAATGAATAATTTCGTTATTAAGTGACAATTTATTTTTTTTGTTTGCATATAATTTTTAAATATATGTATAGGTGACTGCAGGATTTTGTGTATAATAATTATCTTAAAAGTCTTATGCTGAAAAAAGCCAATGAAAAGTATTGCCCAAAAGTCTTAAAGTTTATTGTTTTTACATTTTTCATTAATCTGCTTGGCTTACAATGGTTTTGATTTTTTACATATTTTTTATTGTTGAGTCTTACTTATTCATTTGATTTCTTTTACAATTTTGTATTTTATAAGATAGATAGGTAAATAATATACATTTCAATTGTACACATTTTAGGTACTATTAAAAAAATATAACTATAAAAATATAACTTTTAGAATGTTCCGAACATCCGCCTACTTAAACGTTTATCGAGACGCCAACTGACGTCATAATAATTAAATCGATCCCTAACGCATCGACAAGCTCAAGCTAAGTCGATGTTGTTACGTACTGCGTCATTAAAGTTTATGTTTGCGAAGACCGTAACACGCGCTTAATATTTTGAACGATCGCGCTACACAAAGGTCGGGCAACAATTAAGTACAATGAAAATGGTAATGCAATTAAAACACTCGCGTGCGAGACACTAGACTAATAATATATATCGAAATAATTTTAATTTAGTATTAATTCATATTGCGTTATACAGAGTTCACAGTGCGATTCTCGATGCAATTTCCTGATCACAGTGATATTTAGTGCAGCTTTTGTTTGCACGATTTAGACGATGTTTGTTCGAAATCGTAATTGTTTTCGATTGATATCTGCAGTATTCCATTAAGGATACCAAACGAACGCATGGTGAGAATTGATTGAACTAGTTTGTACGCAGCCAATGTTTTATTGATGTCATCACAGTTTCAAACTAGCGTCAGCCACGGCGTTATAGAAGCCCGCTGTTACCAACAATCTACTTTACTTCGATCAATCGTCGGACTAAGTTCGCGCACCTCAGTTTCACTAATCGCTCGCGTGTCTCTTAGCGGAGCGGATTAGGTCTTTGTCGTCGCAAATGGGCGCGTAATCGATTCGGAAACGATGGTCAGGAGCGCGACAATGCCGCCTCGTTCTCGTATGGCGGTGAACTCATTTTGAAAAGAAAGAGGAACACGATTAATCACTTTGTCGTGTACAAACTGGCCAAGTTGGCGTATCCAAATATTCATTGTATAGCCCTGCGCACATGCCAACGGTGGACATGAAGGGGGTGAACGCGCGCACACGAAGGGTGAACGGTTCATCAATAACCAACACGTCTCCCAATCCGCCCGTCCCTCGAGCCTCTCTTCGCTTCCCCGTGAAAGCAATGAAAATGTACAAAAGTCCCCCCATCATTGATATTCTACCAATTTATTAACCGATCCTATCTACTTTTCATTCCCCCCCCCCCTCCTCCTCCTTGCGTCGCGATATTAACCGCGAGACTCGACTGCGATCGTGGCGATTTTACGAAGTGATTCTTATTGACAGGTTCTTTACGGCGAATTGCGTGCTGAATGCATATTCATGGGAAGCTAAAGCTTTCTTGCCTCTGGTTGAAAGTTTGGAACGAATAGCGCGATTCACTCCCGGTGAATTAACTGATTTCTCATCCTGTTCAATCTCAGAACTTGATCGCGTATTTCTCGCGAGGATTTTTAAATCCGTCGGTATTATTATCGCGAAACCATCGTCTGCTGTGCAAAATTGGGCTCGCGTAATATGTAGATTCATCCGAGCCCGCGTATTATCCCGTTGAAGATTGCGGTACCGCGGGAAAATGCATCGGAATCCCGATCAATTATTCGCGAAACTTTGATTTGGTTTAAGACGGCGCCCCGCGCGATTAAGGGCATTTACGCTTCTCGCTCGATCGATCAAGACCGGGACTATCTCGCGAGATTGATTTCCCGTTAAACTTTAATCCGATCGCTGACGATCAGATTTGATAATGTCCATGTTTAAATTCGTCCTATCCGATTCGTGCATCATTTATCGCCTCGCTGGGTTTACAGACGAGGGGGTTATAGAAAGACGAAGAAGAAAGGACGGATACGTATTCTCTCTCGTGTCTTCATGTAACAGGCGACAAATCGATTTCTCCACAATTCGATTACTCGCATGATCTGGGACGCGAAACCATCACGGTGCATTTTGCATCTGCGCATGCAATAATCTCGCACGTCCGTCAAATCGATTGATCACATTCCGACTTTAATCATTTTATTTCATTTTATTATTGCTCATCGCTTCTTTCGCAAGGTGGCAAAAATTTCATCTCGCCTTCTCTGTCAATATTTAATATTTATCATTATCGCGTACAGCTCACTATTGTGTAGCTGTACTGAAAAAAGTCTGGTAATGATAATAGTAAAAGCCATATACATTAAAATCCGGTTTTTCATTATCTGTTCAACTTGCAGTTTAGACTTAATTTTTATAATTTGATGAGCAAAAATTGTGTTCTTCCAGCTATGATTAATTACTAAACTAAATGGTTTTGTGATAATTATCAAAGTTACTCGCTACATAACTATCAATTTAGTGATTAACCCGAGAAAAATATAATTTGTTACCATCAGATGTTGAGCTTGATCAAAAGTTAACCAGAAAATAAAAACCCGGATCTAAAACTATACTTCTTTTTTTTATTATTACCAAATGATTGATTATTATTATTATGTTTTGTAATACTTATTAAAAATATTATACGCCGATACACTAAAAAATACTTTGCTTTTTTCATCGGTCAGTACATGGCAAAAAATGTGATATGCATCCATTGCCAGCGGGCCAACCAGTAAAATCCAAAAATCTATTGTTAGAAAGACAATTTATTTTCCATCGTTAATTTCACAGTATTTACGGTTATTTCCACGCTTAATATATATGTTTGGAGATCGTACTACGTAAAAACAATTTTGTTTTGTTACAAAATAACATACACTGTGAAAATTTCTATGATTATTTTGGCGCTTTGTGTGTGTGTGTGTGTGTGTGTGTGTGTGTGTGTGTGTGTGTGTGTGTGTGTGTGTGTGTGTGTTCGAAGAAGTGATTACGGTTAGAAATGTTTTTTGCAAAAATCGGTATACATACGGTAATTGGTATCGTTTTGAAAGCTTGCTGAACCGTTCCCGAAAATCTCCCTTCACTACACGTTTTCTCGATCGGTGATCGAGCGTGTCGAATTGATAAAAGAACAGGAATAACGAGTGAATTCTTTGCTGAAGGTAAAGGGAAGGATAGTCAAGTTAGCCGAAAAGGAAAGAAAAGAAGAGAAGAGAAAGAGAAACCGAGCGGTGAGATTGCAGATTGTCAAGAGGACGTTCAGATGGTTGGATCTCCCTAGGACGGCCAGGGGGATGGTGTTAGATCCGGGTGGATGGAGAGACGGCGACGTAATGCATATTGACATTTTGCCGATAATTCCCGTGGCGTCCCGGCGCTAGGCGTCGAACGAGGAAACCCTGGGCCACAAGAGCGTTTTGTGCGCCAAGTCTATGGGTGGAATGCGTTTCCGGGATGAGGAAACGAGAGTGGGAAAAAATCAGGTCTGATCGGATGATCAGAGGGGCAAGATGTTCCAGATAACGGATACTTCTTCTCGATCGAAGTTTTCGCCAAAGGGGTTCAA
>NW_017304228.1:5304729-5306280 GCF_001594115.1 Trachymyrmex septentrionalis | reverse complement strand
AGGCAAACTAATTCTTGCAGTTTGCTTTAAGTTTTCACATGTCTGCTATTCACAATATTATCTCTTGTTTCCTTTTCTTTACTTTTATAATCTGTATATTTTTTATCGTTACTTTTTGTTGTATCATTTCTGTTACTTTATTATTTTTTTTGTTCCTTTGCTTTTAGTTTTTATTTTTCTTTTCTCGATATTCTTAAAAAGGACTGCTTCAGAATATTAATAAATTCCATCGTCCATTTATGTGTCTACCTTACATCTCCGCAATTCTCATTTTTCCATTTTGTCATTGTTTTTATCTTTTTTTTTTTTAAGGCAATCGAAGTCGATTATCACAGTCATTAAATAGCTTTGTAAGTCAATCGAGAGATTTGTATTTTTGTCGGGTATATATGGGTGACGCAAATTGTCGAAGAGCCGATCGAGATTTGATACTCCGGTTATTTTTATTACATGAATAATGCTCGATACGCGCTTGTTCATGCGTTCGATACGGACGATATAGTCTGCTATTTTTTATAGACACATGTGTTTGTTTAACATTTAACAAAATACGTCCGACGCGCATTCATAAACACCGATGGGTCGCGACCGACCGCCGTTGATCACCATCATGCCTGCTTGTTTTCACGTTTCAATGCACGCGTGCGATTTCACCGCGGCACTCGGACCGTGACAAATTTTTTTCTCTAACCACTTTGACGTTCGACGCGAACCGGGGAAAAATTTCTAACGCTTGCGAAGCGATATTATTTTTTTTTTTCTGCCTGCCCGACTATCGAGTTACCGCTCTCGCGTTGCAATTGTCGAAAACGCGAGAGCAATTTTACACTCCTGGACGCTGCCCGGCGTGCACAAATTATTCCCCGAATGCAACAACTTCGTATCGTGTAATCAAGCGAAAACGGATTACTGCGCTATTTTCAGTTCGGTCAATATTATCGATTGTGTTTACATAAAAAAAACTGATACGTGAATCCACTCGAATATTCAAATTAAAATACACATAAAGTTTGTACAATTACCATATGATTTAACATAGACATTACGATTTTATTAATTATTTGAAATTTAATTTGCTCAAACCATCCAATATTTTTTGCTATTCAATAATTACAAAGTAATTAGTTGTCGATTTCGTTGGGGAAATTTATTGCTAAAAATTAACGTGGTAATCGTAAGGGATGTATTATACATCGATAAAACAGGTTAAATAAACGACGAGGAAGAAGAATTCGCTGGTATATACCGGGGAAATGGTTTTGACACGTGACTGCGGTAGAAAAAGAAATTAAAATTAATATCTATCGTTTTTATTAAACGCGCAGAGGTTCCCGGTCACGTATATTTGTAAAACTCACCCGACCATATATCGGAGCCCGATCGGGTCCTCGATCGTTTCGCGAAAACAACCCCTTCATCCGTATAGCCCTCGGCATATGAAATTCGATCGAATTAATTAATCCGCGGTGGCAGCCGCCGTTACACTACATATTCGCGCGCTTTTACACGACGGGTTCGCAGTTAATTCCACGAGTTCGTCACAGAGAGAGC
>NW_017304228.1:5300354-5304629 GCF_001594115.1 Trachymyrmex septentrionalis | reverse complement strand
AGAGAGAGAGAGAGAGAGAGAGAGAGAGAGAGAGAGAGAGAGAGAGAGATCACTGCCAAGGGTTGAAAGGGGGATTGCGGATAGCCAGGACACAGCGAAAAAGCGCGATGTAGGAAAAAAAAGGAACAAGTGTCCTATCGAAATCGATACCGTGCCGCGGCTCGCCTTCATCAGAGTCAAACCCGCACGATGATTGGCGATCGGTGGGTGCTATCAGTTGCTGCCGCTGGTCTGTTAACGGGGGGGCAGGGACCGTATGAGATTGCGGGACGGGGAAAAGGGGGATGGAAAACGATCGTTTGTACAACTGTACGCGGGACCAGGTGGCGGTTGCCCGCGGCATGGCGGGTCCGTGCCAAGCCAAACAGAAAATAACTCATTATTGGCGTTAATTAATATCGAGAAACGGGCGCCCGCACGTTCGCAACGTCGCGCCACTACCCCTTTCCCCGCACTTTAACCCTTCCGCTTCAACCCCTCCGGATACATTCCTCATCGCTCCCTTTCGCTCTTTTTCGTCTCGTTACGTTTTTCCAGCCTTTTCGCTGCGTTGTTATCTCGCTTCGCTCTCTCTCTCTCTCTCTCTCTCTCTCTCTCTCTCGTCCGATTTCTCTCGTTTCTCTCCTCTTTTCCTTCTTTTTTTATCGACACCGTCGTGTGATTGGGTTTGAGCCAACCAGTCGCCCCTTTTCTCTCTGCCTATTTTTTTTTAGGGGAAGACGGACAACCAATTAATTGAACCGAAGATTTTTCTTTCGTCACTCTTTTGAAAGTTTACGTCAATAATATCAATGATCGATTGTCGCTCCTGACTATTCTCCGATTCTCGTAGTCTGTGCGTTTTTCTGGGTCGCCTGGAAAATGAATTTAGTTCTCACGCCTGGAGCTCAATTCCAGTGCTAATTAATCTATTCGATAGCGAGAAAAAGCGAATTGATTGCTGGTTCCGACGATTTAAATTATGCACATTGAAATAAATTTTCGACCGCTTTCATGAGAGAGAGAGAGAGAGAGAGAGAGAGAGAGAGAGAGAGAGAGAGAGAATTCTCAGCCACACCGTATATTAAATTGGGAAAACGGAAATAAAAATTCTTGCTACGTATTTAACATTAAATATAATTCTACTTTTCTTAATTCTCGTTTATATTACGTATTATTTTATATTCCATAAAAGTGATGAATAACCTTTTTCAACGGTCATCTTCAGAAGGCTATTTTCAGAAATAAGTACAATTCTGCATAATGTTTATTTCGTTTGCATAAAATAGAAAATATGACTATGTACTCGGCTCCGAATCGATGAACCGCAGAAAATTTACTGGCAGTCAAGTTGTGTGTCACTGCCATAAAGTATCATATGTTTATTACAATAAAAATCTATAAACAGATCTACAACAGTGATGCGCAACCTGCGACCGTACGCGGCCTATGTGAATTTTTCACGATCCGCCAGTTTATCGCCGAAAATATAAAATTTTAAAACAAAGCTCACACAAGGTAACAATATGTAAAAATATATTAAAAAGTCATACATACAATAAACGTTTTCTATTTTCTATTTGGTTCTCTTCAGTATAAGACTGACAAGTTAATAAATTAAGTACTAACCGTTATATAATAAAATTACTTCTTATTTCACATACTGTTATAAGATCATATTTGCTGTTTTATGCAAACAAAATAGGTATGCTATCCGAAAGATTCTATTTCTAAAAAAAAAAACGGCTTTCTGAAATAAAAAAAATAAATCTTAAAAAAACTTTACGCATCATTAATCTATAACACGATGTAACTAGAAAAAAAATTTATAGACGCAAGCGAGCAGTAATTGATGTGTCCATTTCGCTAATAGAAAAACACTTCCACTACACAAAGAAACATTAATAAGTATTTTACAAGGAGTTATTCGATTGCGAGTTTGCCAAAGAATTCACGATTAAAATTTGATGGCGAGGCGCGCTCGGTAGAAGGGCAGGTCGTCATAAAAGATTCGTCCCCGGAATCTACGTGGAGATGCATGAAAGCTCGACAACCCGATAACGCGAATACACTCCATTGTGCGAGGCTGATGGAAGAGAGGAGGAGTTCCTTTCTGCATCACTCTCGAATGCACTTGGGTGCATCTGTTGCGACGCTTATCTCGGAGTTCCGCAGACGCTTCCGGGTGACTTCCGAGAAAGGGAGATTCGGATTTTCCTACGGGGGATGGAAACGGGATTTGGGAGACGGGAGGGGGGGGGAGAGAGGGGTTGGGACACCGCGTAGGAGGATCCGTAAGTTCTGTACCGGTTGCCGTGGGCGCCTACTTGGATTTCTAATGGAGATGCGACTACCGCCTGTTGCGTCCTTCGTCGTGGCACGTGCCATCAAGTCTAAGTGCATTCGTGCCATTAGACGCGAATTTGGAGAACTGAGAAACGCAGAGATATCACGATGAAGTGATTTTGCGTAAATAATAATTCTCTTTATACAGAAGGAATGATTTTGCTCAAGTATCTAAAAATTTAAATACAGATTGGAACATACAATCTTGTTGGGCCAAATTAAAATACAGGAAACTCAAGCATAATGAAAATATTGAAAAGCTTTTACGTCTAACAAAACAATCCTACATTAGTTGATTCGACAAAATTATTTTCATCTGCATCTAGCCAAATTTTTAGATACTACAAAATCGTTTTTTCCGCGTGTGTGCTTTTGCGAAATTGGCGAGTACAGGCAATTGAGTCTATTGTTATTATTGTTGGAATACGTGTGCGTTGTGTACATTTGTGCGAAACAAACAGAGGGTTTGACTAGATTTAGAAAATATGCATATTAATACGTAATATTCACATTCGAGCGTATTCACATACGGCGTATTAATTATACCAATTCAACGGCGCATTTTGACGTTATTAATCGTCGATTGAGAATTCTAATTATACCAAATGAAAAGAAATTTTGGCGCTAACACAAACCGGAGAGTGCCTTTACGAGGTATCGGAATTTGCGAAATCTAGCGAGCACACCCTCCCCCTCCCCTTTATTATTTGCATGAAATAGAATTTTTTAAACGGCCTTGCAGCTTTAAAGCTTCACTTTCGTATCAAATTGAATGAACACAATTTCGGCTCGGGACAAGCTACAAACAAATTCTACCTATCAGTCTGAATCTGATAAAAAATTTTAACGTGATTAATATCTTTGTTTACCGTTCATTCTCCCTATCATTGTTACTGAATTATTAAAATCACCCGCAAGGATCAACAAAAAAAGTATGCATGGTTTCGAAATTCTGCATATTATTCGTTACACAAACTATAAACAAATTTGATTTAAAATTATGACAATTATAATGGGTAATTTTGTGATCTTATTAAAAATTTATATTTATACATGTAAGTAAAATTGTAATTTACGAACATTTTTTCTTATACTGTAAAAAAAGATATGTAAAGTTCATAAAGAATGCGTAGAAATTACACAATTTGTAGTGGAAATATAATAAAATTATGCGTTTTTACAAAAATGAGAGTATAACTTTTACTTCTAATTTGATTATGTAAATATTTCTTTATAGTCTGGAAATTTTATAATAATCACATATTTTATAGTTTTTTATAAGTAAATATACAAATTTTTATAATATTACAAGTAATCATAATAGTAATCATATTATATTTGCATTTTTACGTTCACATATATTGATATCGAAAATTCGTTAACGAGTTAGTAATACTTAAATATTTTTACAAAACTTAACTGCATTTGTAAATTTATTTTTGCAAATCGTTTAGTTACTTACGAAGAAGAATAATTCTATTTATATCTTGTGATTTTATTTTAATTCTACACGTAATATTTTTAACTATATATAGATGAGTACATTCGCGCACGAAGAATTCGGAAGAACGTGATAGAAAAGTTTACATGTTAAAGAAATGGAGAAGAAATCAAGCACGAAATTTATCGAGGCGTCTTTAGTAAAATGAATATTCAATAGCAATTTCGGAGCGCAGGCTCTACCGTGTATTATACACGCTTTTTTTTCTTTTTGGGTTACGTTTAAATTGCGTCTACGTAGATTTGCGTAATAGTCACGTGACGTGCGCGCGGGGCTGGTGGAGCGGCGCGAGGCGCGCCGAGTCGCGGCGGAGCCGGCCGAGCGGCGACGCGAGATCGACCGGGCGATGTCGCAACACGTTGTTTCGTGTGCACGCTCGCGCGCGACGGACGCCGCTCGCGTCGCGTCGTCGTCGTCGTCGTCGTCGTCGTCGTCGGCGTCGGCGGCGG
>NW_017304228.1:5294929-5300140 GCF_001594115.1 Trachymyrmex septentrionalis | reverse complement strand
CGCCCCCCCCATCCTCCGTTCGTTCTTTCGCGCGAACTACTCGGAGCAATATGGCGCCGGCTATCGATAATGCAAGCATGGCGATCACGTGGGACTAAGATTTGAATCTTCCCTTCGCGCCGTGACAAGTTTTTTGTCTATTTTTAATTTTCAATGTAGAGTGACTTTAATCTCGGTTACTTACTCTTTAAACTTTTTCTCATTCTTAGAATTAGGAAGATAAAATGTAAGTTTGAACTCTAACAAAATGAGATTAACTCGCCCGATTAGAAATCTTTTTATCAAATGTCAAACAATTCGAATTTCTTTATATTACGTAGCAAATTTGGAATTTATTCTTATTGAGATATATTTAGTATTTATTTTTTTATGTTATTTTGGTTCTTTGAAATTAATCAGTGCCTCTTAACCTTTAAATAGGTGGCAACAGCATTACACGCATAGTTATCTTAAAAATCTTGGTTTGGGAAAGAAAAATAAAAGGTATTGGCCAGAAGTTTTAAAGTTTATTTTTATATTTCTCTATTTTATATACACTGTTAAGTATCCAAGTAGCAATAATCACTGAAATCTTTTCGTTTTTTTTTTTTTGCTATTTTTAACTTCCATATGTGTCAAAATATAAATAAAATACTATTTGTATGATTAGTTTTAACGTAAACAACGGCTATATTAACGTATGCTCTTAGTAAATAATAAATTAAATTTGAGTCGAATTTAATACATTTTCTGTAATTAAATTGTTCCACTACATTGTTTTGATTAAATTAACGACATATTGAGTAGGAGTAGTGGCACGTATAGAAATAACTGAAATTAGGTATAATTCGGTATTACGAATTTAACAGTGTAAAGGTATAATAATATAAATAATGTAAATTTAACTTTATATAAAGTAAAGTGGTATAATTTCGAACATGGTACAATTCTAAACGAAATATGACTTAAATCCAATTTTCAAAGTTCAAGTTTAATTTTATCTTGTTTAGTACCCTTCCATTATCCTCCACATAATAATGAGAGAACCTCTTACTGAACCTCGAAAATCGGATTCAAATTTTATTTCACTCAAAATTGTACTATGTTCAAATTGTTTTATTTACCACTTTACCTTACTATTAAAAAATATGAGTATACGTGATAAAAGATGAAGTATAAAAGATAAAGTTTGTCCGAGCTATTCTGTGCGTCCTATCTATCTACTTAAAGGTTAATTAATGTAAAAGTTAATTAACTTAAAGGTTAATTAACATTCAATGAGTCTTACAATCCCAGCATCAGTAACTATATTACAGAATTTGGCGTCAGTTCCAGAGGGTTAAAGTTAATCTATATTAGTAGAAATAGAGATATTCATTTGCCGAGATGCTTCGCGAAGTGAATGAGTACGCTCGACGTGACTTTTGCATCTTCCTTTACGAAAATGTTTATTTGTCGGAGCTTTGAACGTCGGAAAGTTAGGCGCGAAATTGTGTTTCTTTCTCACTGTACATTTGCTTCACGATACGAAAACGGTTCGTCTTTTTCGACAGTATTTCTCACGCTTTGCCTCGAGTACTGTTTCCATTGCCGCAAATATTGTAAACTACATTTATTCATAAAGAAACGAGTCTACGAAATGACATTGTCCCACATTCGATGAAAATGGCACGAGATCCGCATATGACGAAGAAATATTCCGTGAAAATTTTCTCACGAAGTATATCGTCGTATATGCATCTCCATATTTACGATGTATTTCTATTTCTGTGACAATTGGAATTGTACATTGTGAGAGAAAAGTGTAGTTTAGTATTTATAGCTATAACTGTGTATGGTAAAATAATTATTATATTTATAATTCTATTAAAAAATATATATATATATATATATCGAAAGAAATTATAAATTATGGTAATTGCAATCATTTTTTCTCTGTGTATTGCGTGTCGGAAAAGGATAAGCTTACACTGAAAAAAAAAAGATTGGTTGCTGTAACAATTTAGATGGTAAAATATAACATAGCATTTTTACATGGCTGCAGCAATCGGTTTTTGGTTGTAGCAGCAAATTTTTAGTTGTCTATCCGCAATTTCAGTATACGATTTCGATAGGCTAACGCAACTAAAAATTTGCTGCTACAACCAAAAACTGGTTGCTGCAATCATATAAAAATGCTATGCTATATTTTACTATCTAAATTGTTGCAACAATCAATCTTTTCTTTCAGTATATATGTAAAAGAAAATCAGTTGGTCGGAAGATTGCTCGGAATTCTAAGATTGCAATCCGAAGTCCCCTCTTATCAATTACGATTGAACGAGGCCGAAGGTTTGATGCGGCTCGTTGCGCAACATTTATCTTCGTGCAAGAGGCAAGAAAAACATCGAAAAGCCATGGCGCTCTTCTCCGGTTTTCCTTCATTTTGGAAAGTGGCACGAAGCGAGCAAATGAGGCGAACGCGACCAACCGCCCATTACGGGATCGAAATCCCGTTTTTCCCTACGTCCCTCCTTTACATTTACTCTTTATTTGACCGTTCTTTAATCTCAAGTGTATCCACGATGTGGTCCTTCGGTGACTAATATCTCGTTTAACTGCGCTTTCAGGATTGATACGTAATCATTTTTATATCGGTTACACTGTTGGATATCAAAAGAACAGTGGTAACTTAATTCTTTGAATTAAATAACATTTTATTATTTTAACTTCTTATATGTGCGTCGAAATATAAATGAATCTATTTCTATCGTCAATTTCAATGTAAACAACGTTTATATTTATTGTGCACTTAAAAAATAATAAACTAAATTTGAATCATATTTCATATATTTTCTTCTTAAATTATTTAATTGTTTAACTCCATCGTTTCAATTAAATTTATGACGTGTCGAATAGAAGAAGTGGTGATCTATAGAAATGATGAAAAATAATAGAAATTATAGACGTATAATTTGACATTATAAATTTAACAGTTTAAGTTTCTGGATCTCTCACAGTATCGAACATGTTCTTCGCGAAAGGAGAAAATAAGGAGTTTTTGCAATAAACGTGGATCCAGATAGGGTGAACGCTAAAGTCACGTTATCCTTTTTTTACGCAGTAATTGTTAAGAAGATAATCTGAGATAAGTTCACCATATTTGGATAAACGGTATTGCAAAAACTCCCTGATATCACTGCGTATCGTCCGTCTTTGTTCTACTCCGCAGCGGAATTCTTGATTTTATCGTCGTTAATTCTCGGATCGCTTTATCGAAGGCAATTTGTATTATAGCCTACGACGAATAATTGTGACTTAATGCGCCGTTTATCTTACATGCTTGGAGCGCTCGCGAATTATTAATGCAAGGCGCCACGTAAACACAATGAACTCGGCGACTACGACGTTTGCCTGTTGTAAGTAACCTTGAGACAGAAGCGTAAAGCTTAGCATGATTGATCTTACGTGCAGCTATATAGACCGCAAGTTGTGTTATGCTCGCGAAACATGAATGTAAATTCTCGGTATTACACGCGTATACTGCTTAATCGCGATAGAAAAACAAGCGTACGAATATATGAATCACTTCTATATCGCGATACATAAGTTGAAATTGCCGCGATATTTTGCGATATTTTAAATATTTATTGTTTAATTATGTTTTAATTGTATTGAATATAGTATGCGGAAGAAATAATTTTACTACAGTATCTACAAATTTAGATAGATAGGAATCTAAAAATATAACATTATTGTACCATCAAAGAATAATTGATCTCTAAATTCTTCGAAGTGGAATCTTACTCTAAAGAGTGAAAATTGAGCCAGTCTTGAAAAAGAGTTAATTTTCAATCTTTAAGAATAAGATCTCGCTCTTCAGAGTGTGATTTATTCTAAAAATTTTAGTAGACTGTATACTGGAAAAAAGTTTGGTTACACATTAATTGGAATTCTCTCTAATTGAAAATGGACAAATTAAAAATTGTCTGATTAAATCTTTGAAAATTATAATTCCACTTGACATAACCAGAATTGATATGATCAGAATCTTCTGATTTATTCATTTTCAACTAGAAATTTTTCTCTTAGTGTAGGAAACTCAAGCATAATAAATAATGCTGCAATTGTAGCAATCAGTTTGAGCGTTGTACGTAATTACTTTGATAGTTCAACAAAATTTATTGTTAGATCTGTATTTAGTCTGATTTTTAGGTACTTTAACAAAATCGTTTTTTTTTTTTTCGTGTACGTATTTGTATTTGGTTTATAAGTATATTATGATGTACCTTCAATGAAATACTTTTAATACGATTATAAAATAGTTTCCATTTTTTATAATAAATTCTGTAAGACAATTCAAACATTTTTGTATGGATCACGGTCTGTACAAAAATACGCAAAATGAAAATACGATTATTTTACACCGTCGGAAAAATTCTCGCGTTACGAGAGAATGTATTTATCGTAACATGAGATTTTTTTTCGTTGCATTTGTAATACAATAACAGATCGCAATGTACTTATTTACTTCTCTCTCTCTCTCTCTCTCTCTCTCTCTCTCTCTCTCATTCTGTACCGTACATATTTTTTTCCATAACTAATACCTATCTTTTGTGTATTATAAATGAAATAATTTAATTCTTTGGATTTTGAATTTTATTTTTCATAATACTATGATACTTCGATATACATTTCTTCTGAATCCGCGATAGTCGAAAGTGAAAAAAGGGTTATTTAGGGGGAAAAAGATTGATGATGATTCACCGCCAGCTATGTCCAAATATACGAATTGTCGATTCATCGATGTATCTATTCGCTATTTCCCGTAACGATCGCTTTTGATGATCGACATGACTATGTAACAGGCAGCATCCGCTACGGATGGCTGCTCTCATTTACAGATAAAAGCCGGCAGCATTCGCTTAACGGCAGCGATGCCGTAAAGATTATTGACGTGTTAACTTCGCTTTTACACGCTTTACCTTTGACATGTATAGAACGCATAGGGGACGAGAATTACGATCACGCGTTTATCGCTCGCGTAAGATTTCCTAACAGCACTTCACCAGACGTAACGTATGTTTACGTAGTGCAATTCCTTGTGATACACATACAATGAATCTAGTTACCACTGCTTTCTGCTTTACAGCCTTTTCAATCTGCGCCTCGTGTAGAGGTGTATTTTATTGGAAAATACGCGTATAAAAAAATACAGATACAAGCGTATCCGCATTTTCGGTTAAAACTATT
>NW_017304228.1:5276329-5294829 GCF_001594115.1 Trachymyrmex septentrionalis | reverse complement strand
GGAAAATACGCGTATAAAAAAATACAGATACAAGCGTATCCGCATTTTTGGTTAAAACTATTATGGCAAATCGCGATGATGTAATGTGCTCGCGTCTGAATAATTCACTCGCCTCCGAATTTTACAATGGGAGTTGAATTTAGTATTCAAATAACTCGGACGTATAAGATAATAATGCGTAATACTGTTATCAATATCATGAAAATTGGAGATATTTCCGAATGATTTTGTATCGCAGCCCTTAGAGAAATTAATCGCCCCTTCTCTTTCCCTCTTTTTCTCTCTGCCGAAATTGCCATTGGGAATTTTTATCAATCGCTTGTGCGGCGTGTATGATGACATGTAACATCGGAAAATATATGGCTCCGTGTCAAACAAGAATGCACGCTATCGCGACCATGCAACGGCGCATTTGTCAATAAATCAGATCGCAGGGTCACGTTCGACTTTTGATAGCGCCCGCCGTTGTGACGCACGAGGCTCTCACGTGGCCTATTTCCTACGAACGATTTTCCACGAATTACCTCTATTATGCTGAAATTATCGGCTCCGATGAGGCTTGTCTCTTCGGACGATAACGAGGAGTAGAAAGGAATTTTACAGCGAATCTCGATTTTACTCTCAATAGGGGGAAAAAACCAGACTAAAAACACAAAATCTGTTAAGATATTTGCATATATTAAAACCTTCCTTTAGCGAACTTTCGTACGAATAATGCGTGACCCGTACATTGGCAAATGAATCAATTTTAACTTTTCATCATAAAAATAAATTTAACCTTCCACCTGCAACTGGAGTCTTTAAAGGGTACCATTGATTATTTTGAATGTGAATTTCAGTGGATAAATTTGAATTTGTAAAGAAATAAATAAAATACTATTCTATGATGGTAAAAAACTTGTTGTCACAGCTTTGACAAATACATCACAGAATTATTTTTTCGCCTTTTTATATAATCCAGAACAATAAAAAAATTGCTCTGTTTTTCGAAGATCTCTGTTATCGGCAGAAGAATTAAATTTTCATGTTAACAGCGGAGGGTTAAAATACTTATATTAAAGCCAATCTTCGAGGATCTTCAACAAACTTTCGCATGAATAACGCATAACCATGCATTGGCCAATGAACGTTTAACTTTTCGTCATAAGAATGATTTTATATAATTTAATTATTTCTCCTTGCCAAAATTTAGAGAGGGGCAGGGGGGAGCAAGCACTCCTTGCTCCCCTTTAGTGTACATTGTTGAATGTTGAAAAAGAACATGTGCGATTGTTAGTAGAAAACTTGTTCTCCAGTGAAAAACTCGTGCTTGGCGCTAACGATTCGGTCATTAAAACTTTTTCGGATACAATGGACTGTATACTTTTAATATGTTTAACCTTTATTGCCACGAACGCCTTACAATAAATTCGCGCCTTTTATCATAAGTGGCTATATATGTCTCGTAACGTTCATAAACGCCTCAGTCGACGGAATAATATACTGAAAAAATAGCAACAAAAAAATAACAACTAAACTTAATTTGAATACAATAACAATTGTATTAAGCTACTAGTGATTTGAGACGATGTTTTTGAGCATAACCGAGCAAGTAAGTCGAAGGGGTTGAGGGTGATGGCGCCTCACCCTGTGTACGATCAAGGTGGAGAACCTGGAAACACGTCGTCCGCACTTGAAACGAGAGGAATGGTGGTAGTGATTCTCGAAGCTATTCTCGACGGTGAATGAACGTCACTTGAAGCGAACCTTGTTTGGGCGACGGCCGCGTTTCTCCGCGGCGTGATTTCCGCGTACGTCGAAGAAACACCGAGCAATTAAGGCCCTTCTTCTGGATTCGACAGCCACTCACGTCGTATTCTCGACGTTTCCGGAAACGCTCGCGGAAATTCTTCGCGTCGCTGTCGCGCCTCTTCCAAACATTTTCGCATTTAGGGTCGATTCTTCCGACGTGCGGTTAACGCTTGTTTCTCAACTCACTGCACGTTCTTTCTATTACGTCTGCTGTAACCACCGCGTTACAACCGATTGATTATGACGTGGGAAACAAAAGAGCATTTAGAACCTTGCTACTGGTTGCTCTGTTATTCCCTTTTGTTTCCTCGTTTAGCGGAGAAACCTTTAGGAAGGATCGATCGAGAAAATCAAGGAGTTATTGCTTCGCGTAGAGTCAAGAACGTACAAGAGATTGTTTTTCTCGCACACTAAGACAAGGCTTCTAATCAACGGATTTTCAATTTCCGTAATTGATTTTTTTTATATGTACATTGACTGTTGTACATAAAATTTAC
Source organism: Trachymyrmex septentrionalis (assembly GCF_001594115.1). NCBI lineage: Eukaryota > Metazoa > Arthropoda > Insecta > Hymenoptera > Formicidae > Trachymyrmex > Trachymyrmex septentrionalis. The sequence goes on along the minus strand of NW_017304228.1, from coordinate 5,292,541 downwards.
AAAGTACCAATATTAATCACTAACAATTATTATGTGAAGTAACATCGATAGAGATTTTATCTCCTTTTCATCTTCCTTTTATACTTTTGTACAATCTTTTTATTGTTCCTTGTATTGTTCATTTAAAGATATAACAACGATACGAATAATAAAGAGAAAATAAAGAAAACTAATTTCAATTTTTAATTATTACCATTTTTTGTGATGCGATTTCAAAATGCAATTTCGCTGGCAATGATTGTAGACGAATAAAATTGAATGTTTTTTTTTTTTTAAGTATATTTTTTCTTCTTCTCTTATATCCGTTCTTTTTCTGTAAGCAAACTAAAAATGACAATTTTCGAGCTATATCGTTGTTGTAGCAAATTAAGCGATGTATTAAATAAATTCTTTTTATATTCTTTTTCATCTTTTTGTATTTCTAAAGATTCGCAACCAAAAATTAAATCACAGTCATTCTATTGCGACTTTAGACCTGTTGAGCTAGAAACACTTTTCACAACGAACCGTCGTCGGCCATCCTTGTCATGGAAGCCGCCTTATTACGACGCCGGTATACCACCGCGATACGGCACAGCAACTCGCTTATAATCCGATTTCATTGTTGTCGTCGCTGTCGTCGTCGTCGTCGTCACAGCAGTTCGTACAAGCGTGATTAAAGCGCGACGTCGTGACTGCAAAAAGGACTCCAGTAAAATTGAGGAGAACGTAAAAGGACATTGGCGAGAGTTGATTTTTAATTTATTCGCGAGTAGTCAAATACTGCCGGACAATACTCGCCAGAGTCCCTCTTATACTTGAGTTAATGCCGACCAATCCTGATGTTTACGAGACAGAAGATAAACCGTTTAATTCTCATTGGATTTTCCTTATTAAGTATTTGGATAACTTGCTCTCTATATAAGTCGAAAATAAGTATAAATTGAAAATTCGTTGTTTAATTGAATGTACATTAAAAAGGATAGACATAACAGTATTAACATCTGGGTAATACACTATTTATTTTACTATTTGTTTCATTAATAAGAGATTGGCCTGTTATTTCCTTTTAATATATATTAATTAATATATACTTGTTGGAATAGTTTTTCAATGCTTGAATAATTATCAGTGGAATGCGTTGTACTATTCTTTCAGTAGAACATTTTTCAATTGCTTATATAAATGTGATATTGGAGAATGAAATTTTCTTTCCACTCAATTTTCTAATTGAATAATTACTAATGAATGTTGTAATATTCTTTTAGTAGAATATCTTTCAACTACTTACATAAATTATGTTTTTATTATTCCAAAATTACCCTTTATTCTTCGAAATCGATATCTTTCCTGTCCAGACAATCGCCTTTAAACATTATTTGTATGTAATTTTGGAGAGCAAAGTGAAAAAAAAACAGATTTTCTTCTTCAACATCTTTTGAACAATTATTAGATATTCTGCTAGAAGATTGTACTGTAGTAGTTGATACACTATTCACGTATGACTATTTCCATCAGGAATGATGGAATAGTAAAGACAAATATTGAGGATGGTAGACCCTAATTCTTTATTAATAAAATACTAGTAGATAAAATATTTTTTAGATGCTTACATTATTTTGTATATCCCCAATATATTGATCCCAATTTTATGATATCAGAATCATCGATCGTTTCTAAATAATGCTTGGTCTACCATATTCTTTGTCTGCGGTATATGATATAATGTGATTATACGCGGTTCCATTTATAAAATTGGTTCGGTTTATCAGATGAACATATTATATAATTTAAAAATTCCACTTATTATATATTCCATTTCATTGCCGTGGGATATTTATATTTCCCCTACGTTGTACATACAAATTCGTTTGCGCGATTAATTGATCAACTGATTAATTAAATCAATTATCCGCTAATAACTCGTAATCCACAAATTATTTTTAATTATCTACCTCTTGTCCTACTCTCTACATTGTATCGATTGATTCAAATAAAAATATCCGCCATTCGTTCGAACTCCATTCCAAGACGTGAAAGAGGGATGAGGGGGGGAGGGAGGAGAGAGATTAAGGATGGGGCGCCTCTGAAATATCCATCTTCCTTAACCCGGTAAGAAGCGCATTTTCCGATCAGTTAAGCCCGACTAAACCTCAGCGACGTTTCTCTAAGAGAGCCTCGGAACGGGTTAGGAAAAGTGGTAAGGAAAAAAAAGACTAGGAAAACCAGCGGCAAAGCCGCGAGAGAGGAGGATGGATTTTCGGGTTCTTTCCGAAGGCGAGGACGGAGGAAGCGCTCTCGAGTTCGAGTAGATAGAGCCGTGATTGAAAACACCGCCCCCGGCGGCAAGCTTAAGTAAGTGTACACACGTACACAACAAGGGTGTGTATGCGTGCATATCTTTGCACGTTCTTTGACTTCCCGCTACTGCATATGGAATAATATAAGTGGCCGAGAATTCTACAAGTTCTTCTCTACCTCGCGCGAGAATGGGCTTCAGATGAACTTTTCGCGGACTGGCTGACTGCATCCGTCTTTTTCTACTAGAATCGTGCGAGCTTGATTCTTCGTGTACCGCGTCGTAAGAACTCGAATCGATCTCATCCTTCCTTCCGGCGATTTTATAAACTGGAAAATCGACATTTCTTAAGTGTCAAAGTTTATAGTAATTATGCACACAGAAAAGACGACACTGTTAAATTCATAATGTCAAATTATTATATAATTTGACTTAGTTTTCTCATGTCTATAGATCGTCTCACTTCTCGTACATAATATATCGTTAATTTGATTAAAACGGTGGCGTTAAAAAATTTAACTCAAGAAAATGTTTAAATTAAATTTGATTCAATGTAATCTACTATTCATTAAATGCATATTTTAATATGAACGATTTGAAACTAACACATGGATTGATTTATATTTTGACACATATGGAAATTTTATTAAAAATAATAAAATTATTTAACTTAAAAGGTTGCGTTACTTTGCTTCTTCGATTAATGTATGCTTGACGCTCCAGCATATTTTGTTAGCAATAGTTTTATCTTTATAGATAATCTTTGCCTGTGTATTTTTTGACAAACGATTTTTACTAATCGTTGGCTAATCGTCTTGAAGATAAAAGATTCGTTAAATTTCTTTGTGTTAAAATTCGTACATTATCTTTTAAAAGTTTGGAAGCATTGTTTTCTTTTAGATTAGACGATCAAAACAGCGTCGATATTTCCAAAACGCCATCATAACATGAGAGCTTGGCCTTGACACTATCTGTCTTTCAACTTCTTTGATACATTCGATAAAATTCTTGAAATAAAATATTTTATTGGAAGTATAATATAATTAGATTATTCAGCATACTATTATTCTAGAACAGCCTATTTATCATATTTTCATTTGTATTCTAATTATACTTTCAAGGAAATATTTTATTTAAAGAATTTTACCGTGAACCAAGTAAACGTGCTATGTCATTGTTGTATTATCAAGAAATAACAAGTTTTCATGGTTTGAGTGAAATGTAATTGCTATCATCATAATTATTATTTGTTTATTAATTACAGTCTGACATTATAAAGAGATTGATTTCTTTTATTCCTTACAGTGTGTGACTAAAAGTATTTAATAATTAGCTTTACAAATTAATAAGCAGGATGTATCGAATTTATACGGCAATAACTAAAAGAAATAGATATTTTAATAAATCAAAAATATATATAATGAAATTACAGATACTAATAATTAATTTCAAGTTAACAGTTAAAATTATTGTAACGTATTATTTCCATAGAATTAAAGCTTTATATAGTTGATTTTTTGCTTATATATCTTTTTACAAGTTTATAAATTACTTTCAAACGTTTGTACGTGTAATATAATATTTAAAAAGATAAGGTAATTAATTTATAATTATAATTGTAGAACGATATGCGAATATTATAATCTTTATGAAACGGACTGTTTAACTATCTTAAAACATATACATGAGAGCTTAACTATATTTAGACAATTAACCGTGTTGTAGTCTTGGAAAGACAGTAATGAGATTATTTTCTTAGGTATTACATGATCCCAACATCTTTTCTTATTTATGAGACCATTTATATCTTTTTTCCTTTCTGGGCTGTATTTATGGTGACGTAGACATTAAGTTCTCAGCTCATTTTATTCGACGACTCACCAGGGATCCATTCTTTTTGTTTCAGGTTAAGCTCGACAAGAGTCACAGCGGCAAACCTTCCAGAGTCATTCATATCAGGAACATACCTAACGAGGTGACAGAGGCAGAGATCATCCATCTAGGTCTGCCGTTTGGCCGTGTTACCAATGTACTTGTTCTCAAGGGCAAGAATCAGGTAAGTCCAGATTCATTACAAATCTCTCACTCGACTGTTATCTATTTCAAATGTTGTTTCAAAAGACGCATGAAAGATAATTACAATCCCTAACAATAATCCCTACTTCGTACTGATATCAGCACAAGCTAAAGATAATAGTAAACAAATTAACATCGATGCATAAAAGAGAAAAATTGAGCGGAAGAATATCCCATTTAATCGGGCTGCCTGTGATCGCGATATCTTTCAGCGCTGCAAACGGCAGCCATCGTTCCGCGTAACGGCGCCGTTTGCACGTGCTCTGCGACATTGTATTCTTGCCTGGAGATGAGAGCGCTGCAACGCGCTCGAGAGGGATAAAGAAGGATAGTGGGTGAGTGAGTTTGCGCCGCATGAATGACGCGTTTCGACGGCCGTGACGCGCATGGATGGCCGTGCAATAGCGGAGACAATCGAATCCGCCGATACGCGGTTGAGTCGAGTCGAGTCGAGTCGAGTCGAGTCGAGTCGAGTCGAGTCGAGTCGACGATCGTCCGTTTAAGCATTATTATCCATTATTACCCGCGCCGCATTCCGCTTCGCGTCGCTACAAAGGCGACCGCGTGCTCTCAACCCCATAGAAGCGCAACCCCTCGACGTATCGTCATCCTCGTCAGCTCTGATCTGTCTAGCAACTCGCCCTTTCTATCGACGCTCGTTCGTGACGCTACACGCATCGCAAGGCTATTATTTCGTACGATGAGAGAGCCGGTTTATCGAGTTCCAGAGTGTCGGTTTATCGAGCAACGTTTCCTGTCGACCAGCTTCTGTTATCTACTGTAGATGTTGTTGCTTAAATACACTCCCTTATTTCGTGGTAAGAGAATCGAACAGGTATCTTTTACTTTCGGCCGTTTTTTTGTTTCCGTTGATTCGCAAAGTCTTACGTAATGTCTCTGACATTTATTGCAATTATATTAGATTGGAACAAAAGTTGGTAGCGCTATTTCATTTTTTTGACATTTAATACAGCAAAATTTTAACCTTAAAAATCTGTTTTTTGAACAGTGGTATGATAACTTTTAACGGGATTGCGAGCATTTGAACAATCAAGTCAAAATGCTCCAGTTATCTTGCAATAACTCAGTAACAAAAAAATCTGAGGAACATCTTTAAAAAAACGATTTTGTAAAGAAAATTTTAAGCTTTCATGTTAGAAAGTCACAAATTTTCGCAAGTTCTTTTTTGGATATACGACAGATTCACAGAGTGAGAAGAAAATTTCCCATTTTGTCTAGCTCGTAGTTTTCTGTATGTAAAAATTGCCAAACTCACAGAAACTCAAAAAAACTTTTCAAAAATGGAGTTTTTAAAAACTTTAAAATCTTTATAAATTTAAATTTTGTTTATTTTTAGAGTTACAACTGTTTAAATTTTGAAATTTTCTTAGCGCTACGAACTTTTCAAATCATTATATTATTTAATATTTAATTTTTTAATATTAAGTAAAAATGGGCCAAAATGGACTTAGAAGAATGCAACATAAATGAGTGAAGAGAGCCATATTCAGTCAAAGCGGATTTTAGTACTTAATAATAGTTTCGAATTGGTAAGACGCTTTTACAGAATGAGGAAGATCAGGATTCGAATCCCTGCTGAGGTGATATCTTTCGCGATAAATAAATCCTTTATTTTAAATATCACTAGCATCAATAATATTAAATCGCTTATCAATTTGATTTGTGATATTACATACGCTAATAGCTTTAATTTAGGACTGTTTTAAGACCGACAAGTAATTGGCACGCAATTTACTTGAACTGGAAATTATAAAAATTTACACATAAATATAAGACATCAAGACCTACCTTAACCATATATCTCGTCGTCTTCATCTACTTGATTTTTATTTATTTATTTTTTTAAATATAAATATTGTTTACTTTTTTTTAAACATAAATATTGTTAAAAGTTTGCATTCGCGTATATAGAGGAATTCTTCGTTAACGAGGAAATAAATTATCTATCGCGTTTTAGTAGCAGTAATTGGGTTGATATAAATTTTAATGCTTTCCCTTCACTACGCGTTACGGTTGGATCAAAACCGACGGAATGGCAAATTCGGAGCAATTTCGTGGCGTAACTATCGCAGTGGCGCGATCGAGTTTTACGAACGATACTAACCATCCGCGATCTCTCCCGGAGTACGCTCAATTACGCACAAACGAAATTACGTTTACGCGAGCGTCGTTCCAGCCTGCGTGATCAAAATATCAATTCGTTTTGGCGATATTAATTCCCTGCCCGCACGTGCGACAATACTCGCTAGAAAGTTAACGTCGCTTCATAAAATTCTGCGGATTTTGCGACGCGCGACACGACGGCGTATTAAAGTAATAATGCCTGTCCATCTCTCAACACATCGCGACTTTGCGTCCGTATACGATGCAATCGCTCTAAGTGTCCCTCAGATACACTCAGATGCTCTATATCTCTTATCTGTATGTTTACAATTCAATTTTATATTATGAACAATACGTTTATATATTTACACGAATATTCATAATCGATTTAATGGAATAATAATATTATTTATATATTACTAAGAAATAATTGTGCTTTATATAAAATGTGGTTTATAGGTTTTTATATTTTGTTATATATATAGATTATGCAATATTATATGTATAATCTAATGTTAAATGTTTTATTGTGATTAATTTTATTATTAAAAAAATACAGTTTATCTACAATACATGAATATTTATGATAAATTTCAATCGAGCGAAATTATTTATATTATCTATATTGCTAAGGAATAATGCACAATATATAGATAGGTTTTTATATTCTATCGTTATAAATTATATAATGATATTTGTATAATCTAATGTTTATATTTAATGTTTATATTATCTATATATGTTTTAAGTGCCATGTACTTTTTATATTGGTATATTACGCTGCTTCGTGCTTAATTTTTAATGAATTTTACGTGTGAGAGAGAGTTCGATTATATATTTGTCACATAAATTATTTTCTATAGCGCTTTGTATGACTGTTTTATCCTGTATGTCTACAAAAATAGAATTTTATGTAAAAATGAGCAACGCACATCCAACGAACTGGCACAATGTCTCTACAAAATCCCGCAACTTCCAGTTGCAATGATTACTTTTAGCAATGTAAGCACGGATTGCAAAAATGAACCAACAGCTTCATATTGTATATATAACGTTCTGTGCCAGATTTCAAATAATGTAGATAGTCGGTAGACCGAAACTTCGCGTATTCTCTTCACGTTTGAAATACACTAAAAATTCAGATTCACGCGTTTTGATACTTCAAAAATTAATAACTATATCCCTCGAAATAATATATATATATAGTATATTTGAATACGACAAAATCCACTTTTAATATTTCACCATCATACAAAAACTGATATCAAAAAGAGGGTTTATGTATAGAAGAAAGGTCTATTTATAATTTAAACATATATCCGGTAAACGTCACGGGCGAAATTTCACAGAATATTTTATTAATTTTACTGATAAAAACGATTAAATAATATGAGATTATATTATCCTATCCTTTTTTTAATCTCACTTAACATTTGTGCTCGTGCCAGACCGATCAATGATTCGTTCGAATTTACTGGCGGTACACCGAAATCCGCTTTACCGCGAATTATTCCGGGAGGGATGTTTTTCATACCAGCGATTCCTCGAGGTCGCGCAAAATTTTTTCGATACGAATTAATGGCGAATCGTCTGAAATCGGGGGAGGGTTCGAGTACGAATGGCAAGGATGTGATTTGAGGGCGGACGGGCTTTGAAGGGGATTAAATTGGAACACCGAGTATTCATCATAGCTTACCGAGCGGGGAATATTTGAATAACTTGTAAATCCTCCCCCGAAATGCGTATATGATGGCCCTGTTCGATTTTGAATTCTCTCACGGCTCGTTTTAGTTCCCCTATGCCAATGTCTAACCACCCCTCTGTACTCCCGATTCGATCATACTTCGCCTAGACCCTCGCTGTAAATCGCTAATACATAATTTTAATCAAAAGTTAACTCATTACGTCGATAAATGATCACTACCTCTAATCTTGCTCCAAAGTACTTACGTTGGGTTACATTATTAACAAAATGACTGGGGCGCAAAATTTTGATGTGATACGTTAACAATCTTAAGATTCTCGTTTTTGTAAAAAAAAATATGTTTCTATGTATTACTTTCACACATTCTGAATTTTCTCTTAACTTTGAAGGTGGTAAGTGAAATTAATTTCGCGAATTACGATATCGTGTTGTTTCAATGTTCTCTTATTTTGACTGCGCTTCGAGAAATTTGAACCCTTTGGGCATAAAATCAGGATATACGTATGGAATGCATGAACCTTTCATCGTTTGCATGTCGCTTCAAAGCGCATTGCCTAATCAGCGTGGTTAATTGCAGTATGCGCTTTGCTTGCGAAATACGCAATAGCTGAAGCGTCCTATTTGGAATCCATTAAATGACTGCACTATAAACGGACACTCACAGAACTCCTTCAAAGGAATGTTTGTTCAACCGTCATTACATTACTCGAGTCTTGCAGGATAATTCCCTATTTATAGTATATCTTCGTATCGTGAACAGCTTCGACAAAAGGATTGGATTGTGGTATCAAATCTCGATATCAAATATTCCCTGTGCAAATATTTTCGATCTCTATCCGTTCCCAAATATTCCCATATACATCTGATGCATAAACGACATCAACATCGCGGCGACCATTCTCATAGAAACGGACGAGAAAAATTGTCATGCTTTTTTCCCACGCGTTTTATTGTGTTTATTTTGAAAAATCTTTTATTCATTCAGGATGGAGATAAATTTTAATTCGCGTAAGTTTAATTCTCGAAAAACTTTTTCTAATGTCAATGTCGATCCTGTATCGCACACCTTCGATATCTACAAGATCCCCAAACGGTGCCACGCGACACGTGCGGTTTTACGTATAACGGAAGTCTCCGCGCGTTGTTTGTGAGTACCGCCACTAATGCGTATGTAATTTGCACGCGGGGATAAATCTCTTCATCTGGCTCAATGCGGCGAACCGGTGCATCGATGCATTACTTTAATCCCCTTCTGGTATAAACAGACCAGCTCGATTCGCATTATCATACCTGTTGTGCGTTACCGTATTAGAGTTATCAGTGCGCGTATGCGTGGGGTATGCACGCAAGCATTAAACGCACTCGCATAATCTCGAAAGGGGGGGGGGGAGGGAGTGGATGCGGTGCGTCGACAAAGCCTTGTCGGCGATTCTCTGAAAATCAGTCCAGTGACCCCGGTGATTTTTGCAAATCTAAACGTGTGTGTGTGTGTGTGTAAGAGAACGCGCGGCTTTATCGACTATCCGATTCCCACGCTACGAATTGACAATTTTCAATTTTTTCATACGACAAAATCATTCTGTCGTTCGTACATATTAAACGTCTTTCTTTGACACCGGCTATCCATTGACAACCGGCATAAAATCTAATTTCAGCGTTATTTAATACCGCTTAGACGGAACTTTCTTTCGTCTACGTGTTATTTAATCTTAGACATACGTACATTTCGAACTCATCAAAAAGGCTAACCAAATGCATTGCTACACTGAAAACAAATATAGTCACAATTTTAATAAATATTTAGTTGAATACTGCCAACTAAATATTTATTAAATATAAAGATATATTTATTTGATACAAGAGATGTTAATTTGATTTAACAATCATTTTTTTTTACTGAACAAATATTTATTTACTATAAGTAAATGTTTAGTTGGCAGTATTGAACTAAATATTTATTAAAATTGACTATATTTTTTTCTCAGTGTATGAAAATTAAGAAAATAAACTAAATGTTTTAAAAAAATTGTGTTTTGCTTTTTTCCCGGAGCAGGGAAACTTACTTTTTGAACACCCCTCGTAGTATAAAAGACATAATAAAAGGTCAAATTTCAGAATCCTATCTTTTATACAATAAATGTAATATTAATCTTCTAGTGATGAAAGATCTTTAAAGGCACCATTGATACTTTGAATGTGAATTTTGCTAGGTAAATTTAAATCTGTAAAAAATAAGCAAAGTACAATTCGTATTCTGTGATGATAAAATTTCGTTGTTGAAGCTTTAGCAAGTATACAGAATTTTATATAATCGGTAATAATAAAAATATTCGTTTTATTTCTCGAAGATCTCTATTACTGATTGAAGAGTTAAAGTTGCCGGTAGAAGATTAATCTAAAAAATAGAAACTATTAATAATGACCACTTGGTATTTCTGGCGTTATTGTGACCATCAGACGCCCTTTTGTTTCCGACGGAATAGTCTTGCTGAGCCAAACGCGTAAAAATACGAGAATAACTGCATTATTTTTTGAACATAAATTATTATATTTACCTTTACTTTTACGTTTTCTCTCGACAAAAAGTAATCCCATTTTGAATGCTGAAAATATCTGATCACGTTAGATACGCGAGAAACAAAAGTTTATATAAAAAAGCATTATAGGAAAGTATCTATTTGAGAATTTCAGTCTCGATAATTCGAAAATGTCTAATTTATAGAAGTACGATAACCTGGACAACAAAATTGACTACTATCACAAACGGGAATTACAATAGCAATAATTAGGAAATTATGGACAACAGATACAACCATTAGCCGCAGCTGAGAAAGCTTCCCCAGCTTCGAAATTACGGTAAATCGCAGACACGCTCTGTGTTTCGTAAATGCAATTTCCCGACCACCGGTGGCCTCCAGCCGTTCAGGAATCGCGATTCGCTTTCCCCTGTTCGTTTTCGACGGCGCGTCCGCCCGCGGCGGCCAAGACAATCTCTAAGTAACTCGATCAAGTGGGGAAACTCGCGTTATTATCGTACACCCGGGCTTAAGCTTCCCAATTACACGCAAACAAACGGCCACGACGAAGACAACGACGACGACGAGAACGACGACGACGATGACGACGATGACGATGGGGAGGACCAAGGAGGCGCATGTGCATCACGACGCAGTGGTAAATCGAGTTTCACTATGAACCCTCCGTTCCCAGACCGGGTTGACCCCCGCGGGCACTTCCGCCGTGTTTGCTTTGATTCGAAGTTTCCGGTTAAGTTGGTTACCGGAACGGGCCCTTTGTCCGATCCCGCAAACTCCCGCACCACCATCCCTCTTGTATCTCGCTTGCGGATTTTCCGCGCCGTTCAACGCGAACACGCGGTCTTATCGACCCTTCGAATTGGCGCGATTTGTCTAGAGAACTTAAATGTGACGAAGGAAATGCTTACCGCCTGTAAAAAGTATAAAACTGTCGCGTTCGTCACCGTTTGCATTTTAAAAGTCTGCCGCAAAGAGAGTTGCCAAGTTGCCATTAATCCCTTTTTCTCCCGAACATTTTATCCCTTCTCCTCCTTTTTTAGAGCGTTTCCAAGGAGATTTTTCGAAAGCATCCGAGATAATTATGAGTGTCCGGAGTTTTAGGGAACCTCCTTTCAAATGTTTCGCTTCGACTCCTCCCGTCACTACCACTCTGTAGTCCTAATTCATTGTGTGGACCAATAGGTATAGCAAGTCTTAAGCCGTAAGAAATTCATCGATCACAGTCGAATGTGAAGAGAACAATCGATTGTGATTGGTCAATCTTTTACGTTAAATTAACCCTTACCCTACTAGGTACAATTTGATGCCTCATCCATACTAATGGGAGCACTAGAATAGAAAATGATTTTAAAAAATCTCTAAAAATTCACCAACATACTTTCAACTTCCTGGAATAAATATTGGCACTTCAATCTGGAAAATAATAAAATGTAGTATAATTTATAATTACCGAAAGACGCAAAGAAACTTGAACAAACAGGAATCGCTCGGTAACTAGTGACCCCTCTTTTCGTAGGGTGACTGTTAATACCACTAAAATAATGATTCATTGATTATTTTGGCCTGTAAATTTTAGTTTTGACGTTTTTGACAATTCTGAGTGTAGTGAGTTTTAAACTATAAGAAATTGATCACTTACAGTCGAATGTGAGGAGAATAATTTTGACTGTCGTTGATAAATTTCTTACGTTAAATCAATACTATTGAACAATAAATGAAATAATTATTTATTAACTGTTTCTGATCAATTTTACTGACCGACACGCCATTTTTGTACACGTCCGGAGTGACGGGAGGGGAGGAAGGGAGGGGAGGGAGGTTGCAAATGTCCGGGGGTTTTCGCTCTGTAAGCTTTAGTTATGAAAACAGTCTATTCGGTGCAATGTACGTATTTTTTAATTACGCACAAAAAGTTTTATAATAATAAAAATATTTTTACGTCCCTAAAATAAATATAACGCATGTGTGCCCTTCGGGGAGACGCGTAGATCGTTGAAAAACAGTCTACTTTATTTATCGATATTGAACATCGCGAATTTCTTCCTGTTACATCGGCAATTTTTTTTTTTTTTTGTTTACGCTGTTGATTCGCCATTAGGCCGTTTCCCGCCGAAAAAATTCTCACCGCATGCGTTTCAACTTTACGCAGATATCAGTCAGTTAGACACGCGTTCGTCGAGTTCGATTTTTCTGTTTCTCTTCGTTTTAATTAACGGCGGGCGCAGCGCTGCCGTAAGGGCCGCGCCTCTCTACGTCGGATATCCGGCGTAGGGCGCGGCTCCCGAGGAAAAAAAAAAAGAAAGAAAGAAAGAAAGAAAAAGAAAAAAACTATCGATCAACTATCTCCGGCATTAGAAATGTATTTCTGCCGCGCTTTGTTTAATCCTCGAGCGTTGTCGGCGAGCTTTCCATTCGCCGCTGCTGTGTGTTTGCTCGGTCTCCGCCCTTAGGCGGCCTCCGACTTTCGCGCTGGTGTTCGATCTACAAAAGCGACAGCCGTGCCTGCAGAGTATCCAAATACGAGCGTTGGCGTTTGTTGTACCAGAACCTCCTAGGATTTCAGTGACGTGTGCGCCCAGCGAAGTCTCCTTTTAATCCTCGACGAGCGCGAGGCCCTTGACGCATGGCGGACGCATTATCCCACCTGAGTTTCTCGGACTCGATTGTTATCTTTGCTCCGTTAAATTTGCATTAAATTCGTACGATAAATCGTACTTAACGTATTGAGTTGGAACAAAAGTTCGTGGCGCAAAACTAACTTCATAAAATTCATGTAGCTGTAACTTCGTCGAAAATGAAAATTGAAATTTAAAAAAGGAAGTTTCCAATTAAAAATCTCTACTTTCGAAAGGTTACTTTTTATTATTATGTCTTTTGAGTTTCCGTGAGTTTGGTCATTTTTATGTATAGAATACTGCAAGAGAGAGCTAGACAAAATGGGAAATTTTCTTTTCACTTTGTAGGCTTATCATATGATAAAAAAAACTTGCGAAAATTTTCGATCGTGAAAGCTTGAAGTTTTCTCTAAAATTGTTTTTTTTTTTTTTTTAATGTTTCTAGGATTTTTGGTTACTGAGTTTTCGCGACTTAAATAAAGGAAGAAGTATTTTGATTGCTTATAATTCTGTTAAAAGTCATCGAAGCGCAATTTAAGAAACAAAATTTAAAATCGAAACTGCTGTGCGTCGAATGGTGTAATGGGTATTTTGTTTTAAACATCTAACAATACAAATGAAGTAGCGTTATGAATTTTTATTCTAACTTAATACATTGTTAAGAAAAATTAGAAAAAAGGAAGCAAAAAACGGCTCCCAGACGATCATTATTATTGAACAATATTGCGCACTATTATTAATTGTCTGGAGGCAACATTGAAGGTTTGTCAGTCAATCGAAAGCTCTTTCATATATTATAGTGTGTCAGTCGACAGTTGTTTGAAATATATTGTGTAACTTGTAAAATATTGGTCAGTCTGTGAGTACTATTGTTCAATAAGATAACCAATTTATGGCGATTAACGCTTATTTTTAGCGTTATAAATAAATCACGTTACAAAAATTGTAATCAATTCATGTCTAACTATCTAATTATCACTAATGATAATTATTGATAAGACGTTAAACTTATTAGAGAGAGAAGAATTAACTGAGTTTACTGCACTTGATTGAAAATTATATTGAGAGTTATATTAAATTATATCTAGAGAGGATATCAATAATATTGTTAAGTATAATTGAACAATAATATTGATCGTCTAGAGGTTGCATAATATCCAATCGTGATCTTGTGCTAGTAAATGTTTGATATACGCTCACGCTCGTAAGCATCATTCGTCCTTAAGTTTAAGAGTGACGAGGCAACTCATTTACATCTCATTTGCGGTGCAGATACATATCTGCGATCTACCATATATATTATCGCGTAGAAGAAGTGTTTTTCCATGAAACTTTTTTTTAACTTATGTCTTACAAAATCTGTTAAAGAGTAGAATTTTACAATTTCATTCAACAATATGTATTTTATAATAAATAATATAATCTACTTCTTGCTCGTAATTCAGATATGTATATCTTTGTGTTATATCTTGTATTTTATCTTCGAAAAATAATATTGCATCATGAGATCTGTTCAGCTTCATTTTTTATGAAGCTGTGAAGCGTACAGTATCAAATTTTGTAATTTGCTTCGTAAAACGTCATAATAAACAAAATTATCCGCGCCTTAGCTGCGCTACAGCGCAGATCGCATCCAGATATCAAAACGAATTAATTTTTACTCTTTAAAAAAAAGTTATACGCGCCTTCAGGTGACTTTTCAAATTACATTGCATTTTCTCTCAGTATTTTAACCGTAACTTTAGCATAAAGAAATTCGTCTCCGATAAAAGTCTCCGTAGTCTCTGCTGCCGACTCTTGACATTTGATAAACATGAAATTTCAAAAGCGTCGCAAGCGAAATTGAATCTCTATATAGGGCACTATTCATTTATAAAAATTGATATGAGATCGTTATCTAGCGTAAATAAACGATAAGATAGAAAACATGGGCGGTACTCAACGCTTTCGGTACCGGAGAGTGTATCATCGGGTATTCATAACCCGGATTTCCTGCCGAGTTCCTGTTTGTCTTTCATCTGAAATCTCGTTTCTTTTGAGAAAAATATCCGCGAGGTGCCAACGGTACCCGTTTTCAGAGACATCAGTCGCAATCTCTCTCGTACATGTAATTTAATTAAGAATGGGAGAGAAAGCAAATGGGAAGAGAAAAGTCCCTTCAGCTAACTCTCATATGATTAATGGCGACTTTTCAATTTTTGGCTAATTAATTTGCCGACCGAACGACGTTGTTAAAAGGGGCTGCAAAAAGCATTGGGGGTTGCGCACACTCGGAAAGAGTCCAGGGGTCAGTGAAAATAGCTGTAAAGGGCAGAATGCCACGAGCACGATAACGCCCGCGGGCGAGAAAATGTAATAACTAGTGACGATAATATTATATACATATATACATATATACACACATATATATATATATATATTTAAATTCAATTTAAATTCAATTAAAGTTGTATCCCACACGGTACTATAGTAGCAGTCGCGTCCGTTGCAGGCGGAAGCGGTAATCACATAACGGAAGAAAGGAAGCAAGAACAGATGGAAAAAAAGATCAGTTGGATTCAGTTTTATTTTGTACTCAAACGGCATACTCTAATTATCGCACGTGTTCGTTTCCCCGAGCTTTCCGATAGCCGCAACGACTTTTTTTTTGCGCGCGCGCGGTCTAATTAACGATTCTTCTGTCGTACATCGATTAGTCGACAATGAAGTATTTGTTCTCGAAAAAGCACGACGACGGTGCAGAAGAAGTGTCCGGTAATTCGCGAAATCGATTGACCTTCGTCGCGAGTTGCTGGCTACATATTAATTTTTGAATAATTTTCGGGGCTGATTCGCGCGTGGAAAATAATTAGATTGTCAAACACAATGAAATTCTCA
>NW_017304228.1:5260406-5276229 GCF_001594115.1 Trachymyrmex septentrionalis | reverse complement strand
TATATATATATCTCGAGAGCTTGTAAGGAGAGACGCGACGGTGCGCCGCGCCGGCCGTGCGTTACGCGACACACGCGTATTTAGATTGAAATGAAATTTCCATTATGCAAATGCGCGGATTCATGGAATGCGTGATCGTTTGCGGGGCTGAGCTATTGATTCGCTCGCTTGCGGCATATCGCGTGCAACGCACTCGTTTATCTAAATACGGTCTGCCGTCTCCTCGAAACCCGACCCACTTTTTGCGTTCGCGAATGACATTTTGATACGCTCGCTTTTTGTGCGTGACGAATCCGTCTCTCTCTCTCTCTCTCTCTCTCTCGTCTTGGTAATAAATAATAATTCTGCTTTCATTCCGGTGAAAATTCATGTCGTGTACTGCTTAAGAATAAATTCCAGAAAAGTCGGAAGAACGTCAGAAATGAAGGAGAGCGTGTACATCTTTTGAAATCCAAATAATTCAATTCTTCTTGATTCTCGACGTGAAATGTTGATTAGGAGGATGTAATTGAAACGTTATAGCGTATAAAAAGAACGTGTAGATTAAAAATGTATATAAAAAGAGAACTTGTAAATTAAAGAGATGTATATAATTCGAGTTGCACCGTATATCTTAAATTCTGCGAGGATAAGATATATTTGAAATTCTTCATTGGATATCACTGTCATTTAGAGAGATTCGAATTCTTTAATGTGCAATAAATTCGTACGTATGAAATATGTGAATTGTAACAGATTTACTTTCTGTGTTTTATTTCGAGAATGAGCTACACGACGAGAATGTCGCGAGAAGACTCGTGGGCGCGGCTTGTTCCTATTTTGCAAGCATGCGTATTTCGCAGTATTTTACAGACTAAGAAAGAGAAACTGAAGCAACTGAAGCAGCGGTATGATATCTCTCTCCGAAGGCTCGAGGCATAAGAGGAAAGAAAAAGGCTCAGCTCGTCGAGCACAGGAAATGCGACATCTACTTACATTTATCATAAAAAATAATTTGCATTTTTATTCTTGTTGCCATTTTAACAAATTAATCGAAAAGTTTCGAAGACTTCTTTACTTATTTATTATCATCATTGCTAGGAAAATCTAAAAAAAAAACTTTGTATTTTCAGGAAATCTCTTTTTCATCTTTAAAAATTAGGAATTTTTGTGAAATTTTATCATGGAAATTTTTGGAATTCTACTTTTACCTTTATTAATAGCTACTTTTTTAATAGTCTGTAATTGTAAAAAGAATTCTGAAACTATATATCGTAAATTATATATGTTTACGTTATTTACGCTACAATTTATTTTAAAGCTGCATTGAAACTTACCTAGAATCTTGAATGAAATATTTGAAAAATCTGGGAATTCTCAAAGAATTTTTATTACAAGATTTTCAATTAACACCCCCATAATTTAAATATACAATTTTTGTGTGATTGCTATACGATTTAATAATATTAAAATATAATATTATAAATATATTTTTAAGCAGCATCTAGACTCGTAAAATTTTCGCGAAATACATATAAAGTACTTAGAGTTCTCTTACGTCAAAGTAGGCGTCAATCTGTTTATTTAGAACTTCTATTCGCGCGCATTTTAATATTGTTACGTGAATAATACATACCGCTCGTATATATATCTACGACGGATTTGCGTTCCGAAATTAATTGGCCGAATATCTGCCGCAGTCGCAATCGAACTCTCGTTTAATCTTCTGATTTCGTTAGCGATTGCGCATTTTAATTCGTACCCGCGCGATTGCCATTTTTCCTGAACATTCAATTTGCGCGAAACGTTAATCTCGTTTCCTCGTTAATACGTCTCAGCGTCTCCTCGTCCCTCCCGGGCGTCACGGGCGAGAGATAGAAATTCATCCCCCGTACGTGTGCGGCATCCTTTAAAGTTTACGACGGCCGGCGGACGTATGTTGAGCCTCGGCGAGCGAAAAGCTCCGACTCTAGTCGGTCGCAAAGCGCGTCGACAGACGGCGACTGCAATAGCCTGACGAGATAACCGTTTCACGATGTGTCTTTCCTCTTTTTTTTTTTTTTATTTTTTTTTATACACACTACACAACCTGCAATTGCGATTCCGCGAGTTTCTTTTGCGTACGATCTCTTGATGTCGCTTTAATTATCCATTACAAAGATAATAACGCGTTAGCGTTACGGGCGCCGTATAAAATACAACGTTGACGAATGTTAATTACATGCAGAAACACTTGCACGTTGCGAAAAACGGCGAGGAGGATCGTTAGTCACGGTATTCGATTATGTCGCAGTTTCGCACAGATTTTTCTCGAAAATTATCCTGGCAAATCTGCGCGATACACTGAACTTAACGATGATGCGATGAATAAAAGCACATTCACGGTACGAGGATAAGCAGCATCTTTTTTTTCTACAATGTTTATAAATTTATAATGTTAGATTATACTTAGTTTCAATTACTTGAATAATTTCTCGCTAGATCGCTATTATTCATAATTCAATTCGTCATTAATGTAATTAAAGCAATGAATTTAGTTAAGGAACGTATCAAATTTGAATCAATGATAAGGAAAACTTATTGGACGAATGAGAGAGTCAGGCGCGGTAATTGACGTGCAAATTGATAATTTAATGTATTCTTAATCTAAATGAAGAAATGCAGTTTCCTTCTTGGACATTCATGGACAGATTTTCATCTAGTTACCATCTAGCATTACTGTATTCTCATTAATTGTAACAATACTGCGTAGGAAATGGACAAGAACTTGACGAAGTTTTATTCAATAGCTGAAGCAGTTTTTCTGGTAAAAAGTACATACAATTTTACGTAGACATTTGTCTCGTTATCGTTTAGTATTAATAGTTTACGATTAGTTAAAATACTGTGTAGTCAACATTTTTTTAATCCTCTTTTCGTTTAGTAAATCGATTCAGATTTGGCGCACGTTTTGTGCGCAGCAACTCCAGGCAAAATGTTACATCTAAGTTGAAATCCTAGATAGTTTTACAATCAACTTAATTACGTGACAGAGTTAATGTAACTGTAATTGTTCAAAAAATGTATGATATTTTAGAGAAATTTAATCTAATACTAAGTAAATACGTTGAATACTGTTTTATTTATGAAATTTAGCAATTGAATTAAAGAAGTAGGTTAATTAGATGTAATTGTTTGTTTAAGTATTTTGCATGAAAATAATAGATTTTGACACACTTGGAAGCTAAAAATAAAATGTTATTCAACTTAATTGATTTAAATCTGTTGAGTAATTGGTTTAAATTTGATTCTGTGATATTTAACAGTGTATAAGATTCGTTTAATTTATTCTACTGTTTTTACAACCGTCTAGTTTCCTCCGCGACCAGTCGGCATATTTCCTTTTAAATTCTCATTAAGAATCTTTTTCGAATTTGGCGTCAGAGTTGGAAACTCCGCACGAAATTTTCGACGGTTCCTTGAAGGGAAAAGGCACCTTTAGGCTGCGACTCCTCGCGAATTCGGAAGAGCGATTCGGCCGAATCGTGGAACGCTCGGACGTTTAGAAACGTTTGGTCGTCATTGCGAACATGTATAGTCACAGGTATACGTTTAGAGAGAGTGGTCACGTCTCGAAATGGGTTAAAGACTTTTACGACCGGCCTCTGGAAACACGTTTCGTTGCCGTTCCGAGTGCCGTTCTATTCCATTCCGTGATGGAAGGGTTACAGTTCTCGGTTCGCTTCAGACATCTCGCGAGACAGATCTCGCTCCGCGACGAAATTACAGACGCAGGGCACTCTCGTGTTTTTTTTTTATGACTGTAAATGACGTAAAAAGAATGGTGGATGAACGCGGTGCAGTTAACGAAGTCCCTCGTATGCCTTTTTCTCGTCGCCGGCGGATGTTGTTATGCGCGTATGTAGGCAATGGCACCTCGATAATTTGCTGCTAATCGCAGTTTCACGAATGAACGAGGATAACAACAGCTCATCGGAATAGAATCGTGTAATTGTGTGCATAGTACACCCTGTACAATACGTTTCACACGCGATCCTATGAATGGGAATAATTGCAAAAAGAATAGACGCAATTGAGAATTAATGCAAATTTATCTTCAGCTTGTTGCGAAAAGAGAAAGGCGTGACGAATAATATATATAATAACGAATATATATTTTAGAAGTAATCGTATAATGATAATAAAAAAATTCACAAATTACTTTTTTTTTTTTTAATTCAGATTTTACAGTATAATTTAAACTTTATGTTAAAAAAAAAAGTTAGATTTTAAAATGATTGTACGACGATTAATAATTCACAAATTATATACTTTTTTGAACATAAAGTTCGCAGTATAATCTAAACTTTACGTTAAAAAATGTAATATGCAAATTATTAATCGTTGCAATTACTTTAGAATCTAAACAAAAATTTACAATCTAAAGTGCGACGATTAATAATTCGCGAATTATTTATTTTTTTTTCTTCTTTTACATCAACTGTATATTAAGACAATTACCGTATAGTGCAGCTGCACTGCCGTCTCGCTTACATCTAAACCGCATTGCAAAAATATCACCAGCGGACGTTGAGAAATACTCGTCGTAACTACGTTGTCGTGGTAAATAGTGGAGCGAAATAAGAAAAACGGCGTGGAAATATGACGCGATGCATCCAGTGGGATACAAGTGAAACTTCGGTCTCAAATTTTCAAACTGGAAATTTGTTGGTTACGTGCCGTATGAAGAAGCACCTCGGAGACTTAGGGAAATTAATTGCTCAAGATGAGGGCGGAATTAATGATCTGAAGAAAGGCAGCAAAATCGATAATTTGAATTTATTTAATTAAATAACGAACTTGTTTGCTCGTAACAAAAATTCTTATATTTCTCCTTGTATATAATCTATTTTTATACACTTCGAACTATTCGATACTGTCGCTATTCTACAATAAAATACTAAACGAGAAGCGCCGAATACTTGAGGACGGCTAAACGCTTTTGAAATAGAAGAAACATCCTCGCTCTGTCCGGCGTGATATGATCGATTCGCTTGGACGCGCAAGGCCGATTAATAAATTGCTTCCGTTCAATTATAGGCCGTGATAAATCGAGCCGTCTACAGGTAGTCGCCTAGCTCGTCGACGAGGAAATTGAGCAACGCCCTCTCTCGTTTCTTCTCTCTCTCTCTCTCTCTCTCTCCCTCTTGCACTATCGAGCACGTACATTCACATATACCCATACAGCGAGTCTACACCCTCGCAAAGTTGGGGAGGGAAAATTGAAAAGTTAGTCCCGTCGAGATTGACTCCTCCCGATCTCGACGCGCGGATCGTTCGTGAATGTTTCCGCGGGAGTTAAACCGGAGGAAGCTTCGCAGAGCGCTCGCTGAAATCGGCTTTTTTTGTGTTAGTCGTAATAATGCGGTTATCCGGATTCGATAGTGTCACGTAGACGCGTCGACGCGAATAAAGTTTGCGAAACTTGTTTGCAAGACTTAAGTTTTGTGAACTTTTCGCGACCTCACTTTCGCGTCGTTCAACGTTGAATATAGGACGTGTAACGTCCCCCCCCCCTCCTCTCCCCCTGGAGAAAATATCGCTAATTCTTTTTTTCTTTCCTCCTCATAATGTTCTAATGCGCGTTCCAAATCGCGTCAATGTACACACCCGCTGGTCCGTGAAACGAGGATAAAAATGCAAAATTTTGTAGGGCGTTAGTCCTGCATCGAGGAAAATACCGTTCGGAACGAATCTGCACGCACGAGCGAGCAACGCCAGCGTGCCGAGAGCGTCGTACGGTCGGGCGAACGACAAATTCGTCGTCTCGACATCGTGGAAGGTAACTCGGTTAAGCGACAGGATCAATGCCGGGGTTATACCCGGCCCCCGGTCTTAAGCGAGTTACTTTAATCCAATCGCAAACAGGATGGGATCCGATTAACCCATGTTAGCCGGCTATTTCCAGCGATCCCGATCGAGCTGAGCTTCGAGTTCTCACGCTGTTCTCTCGGCCTACACTGTATTTCTTCTTGTATTTTAACAATGAGGCTTTTTTCTTATTGTTTGCGAAAACGAGATGATATATTGCTGCCTTACTTTCGAAAGTGATGTAACGAAAAAAAAAAAAAAAATCGTGAGTTTCGAGCTATCGCCATGACTGAGTTAGATAAATATTACCCCATCAATCATCGAAAGTGAGCTAACTTGACTTCATAAAAAATATATACTTTATAAAGTAATATTAAAATATCTTAAACTAACATTTTATTCGTTTATCTTAGGATTTATATTTGAAAAACATTTTTGTATTATTTGTCTACTTACTCGCGTTATTTTAACACTAAGAAATGTTAAACGTCGAATTAATATAAAATATTATAATCATATTATATATTGAATTAACATTTAAATATGTTAAAAATTTAACACCAGAATTTTAACAAGAACTTAAGTGTTTTTAATACTCAGAAATTTAATACTATAAAATTTTTGTTTTGTTTTTTTTTTTGCTATGAACGTATGGTTTTAGAGTTCATCAATTTCTTGATATTGCGAGATTTTTGAAGTTTTTTTTCAAAACTCTTGTCGATACGATCAAACAACATTATGCATATTTTACGCACGCGTGAATGTAATTTAATCATTTTGTTGACTGTTAGATTGCATAAATTGTATTATCTGATAACACTGCGTCGCTTATTACAGCTTTCCGTAACGTAATACGATTTTACATGCTTTGTTCGTCTACGATACCGCAGTGAATAACGCACGCATTATTCGCTGCTTTCCACAGCGATTCCGTATTTCTCGTGTTGCAAAAAAAGAGAGAAAAAACGAACCAGGACCGAGCTGCTTTATTGCACCAACATGACGGATACGATAATCATTAGCACCATTAGCGCAACTTGCATTCGAGATCAAACGCTCCACTACCGGGTTGCTTCGTTCCATCAATAACGACTTGCTATTGTTCACGTCCGTCCTCTGCTTTTTCCATTCTGAACCAAAATTCGTAAAAGCGAGAAAGAAAGGAGACAAAACTTTTTTTTTTTTTTTTTTTAAGGAGACTACTATACAAAATGAAAAATACGGCAAAATGACATGGGAGACATGTTAGCGATGAGCGGGGATGAAAATAATACAATGTTGATAATAAGATAATACAAATAAGCAAAAGAGTTAATCAAGAGAAAACTATAGTTAATCAAAGATAACCTCTTGGTGCCTAATAAAATTTTTCCGCAAATTTTATAGTTTCCAATTCATGCAACCAGAATCTGCAATCTGAGCCCTTTCGTCCGATCTCTTTTTTTTTTTTTATTGTTTTAATTGTAAGCTTTTAATATGGAAAAATGTAGAGTTACTTTTCAACATGTCTATCGCGTAAGATCCTATGAAATTACTAACAAAATATTTTAGCACAATAAACACGAGGAAAAATGGGACGTAACGGGAAGATAACGAAGTGAATAGCAAGAGTTAATTTTTCAACTCACTCGCATGCATAAATGAGAGGGGATGTTCATCAACAGATTTTCCGCGTATCGACCGTAAAACAATGTGTGCGTACACGCAAGAATGCCCTCGACTGAACGGGATACGCTGTTCACACCAACGTTTGTGCGTTCGAAAGTCGCGCCTTTATTTCTTGTCTGGCTGAGAATCAAATCGAGCGAAATTCGATTCTCAGAAGAGATTTTGCGATCTACAATAATATTTCGCGGCGGTTTAGCAATCTTCCTTCACGCAAATCAATTCTGCTTGAAAAACTCCTTACGCTCTTTTGTTGTTTATTCATTTGGTTATTCGGCAACTTTTCTTACAAAAATATAATACAGAAATATATAATGCTAGCCAATGAAAGACGGTAATTAATTACTTATTTTAAATATCAAGAACACTGTCAGTTATACTTTGATATTCCAAATAAGGAATTAAGTCTTTTGATAATAAATCAGCAGATTAAATTGATTAAATCTGAATCAGATTGAATCTCTCACCTGATTCGATTTGTTTTCGAATAATTCGCAGACCTCTATTGAGAAGACATTCATGATCGATCGATTTAAATGAGCGAAGCGTGAAACTGCATTTTACGCAAGATTCATCCGCCGATGAAATAACGGCATTGTTGCGGATAATTACGATTATTTTATATAAATTGTTAAAAACAATTGATAACATCTCGCGCAGAAACGATCTTGCCAATTATCAACGATGGTACGCGTATATTGACTCACATTCACCATCAATTCTTTGCGGCATTTGAATTTTCCAGCGGACTGCCTTGAATAAATATTGCTCTCTCGATCATGCGTACGCACACATGCGTACATACACATAAGATCATCTCTCTCTTGCGTCCTTTACATAATAATGAAACTGAATAGCTGACGGATTATAGCTGTAGCCGGTCGAATAATCATGCACGCGAAAATTTGCATGCGAGCTACGCCGAAATTTTCGATTCATTAGCGGACTGTCTCGCGCGTAAGGTGATGGGAAAGCTGCAGCTGATTGAGAGGAAATAACCGATCCCGCTTTTCGAGACTATCACGTTAGTTTGCAGCGCGTTAAGCCGCCCGTATTAAATACACGGCAAATTCGAGAATGCGGCTCTCGCGAAATTCGTCGAAACATTACACTGCCCAACGCGAATCCGGCGCGTTGTTAAACCACTTTGGGATGCAGTGCGTGTATATTTTTGTACACCCCCGCAGGGAGAAAACATTTTCTGTTGGGGGTTACGGATATGGTTGCTTTTCATCATTCTGCTCTAAAAATACGTCAAATATCCTCCGCGTTTCGATGCACCGCGATTTTTTTCCCCAGGTCGCAGGATGAAATATAGCGGAATTTAAAATCGCGCATTTGTTCGACTTCCTTATTCAGAGAAGTTTCATAGTACAATATCTGCGCGATATCGCTAACACAGGGTGGGACCAAATGTATAATATAACCGAATATAAGGTGGATTTCTTGTAATAAAAATAAGTGAAAAGTTATGCAGAATAAAATAATATTGAAAACAGCAAATACGAGTTAGCTAACCTAACGCGCGATTAAAGCGTAAAAATATATAAAAACAGAAGTATTAATTAGGTAATAAGAACATAATTTACGTTTTCATCAGGCTCATTTTTTTAGCCTTTTTAGACCATTCGATATTAATATACAAAAAGTTCCATTACTGTCAATCGAGAAACAGAAAACTTTTTACATAGAAAGAAGTAAATTGAAAGCCGTTAAAAACTAACTAGTGAACATAGATACTGCAATTCAGTTATAAAAAGAATGAAATTGAAGATTGTAAAATCAGAATAAAATGAATTGTAAGAGAGAAGGAGACTTATTCTCAGGATCAACAAATTGACAAAAATGAATCAATAAGTAATTCATATCAAAACTGTTACAATGACCGAATGTGGTTACACATGTAAAATAAACTTTTTTTGTACATTTTCTTTCTGCCATTAGTAAAATCATGCTGATCCCATATAGGATTTTGGCCTATATTGGCGTGATAATGACAACCATGACTGGCCCGCTAATGGGAATACTATGGGATGATAACTTTGGATAATGGATAACTATACTGGCCAAACGTGATAAACAATATTGGGCCATTAACGGTTGTCTTATCATGCCAATATTTGATCAATAATGGTTTTAATGCAGTGCCGTGATTATTCCAATTGTTTTAAATGCTTTCCAGCAAGAGACACAGATGACACACAGTGTAACACAGTGAATTATTTTATCTTTATTTAACATTGTCAAATAAGAATAACTCACTATGTTCACTGTCATCTGTGATATATGGTTTCTTCATTGTGATCTAATATAATCTTACTTACATTGTTCTTACTGTCAAAATTAATTTCACTATTATTTTTTTTTACTGTCATTTTTTTCAATATTATTAATCCATTTATCACTGATGTTATTTTTTAATTTTCGAAACTTGTTTTATCTATAATAATTTTTCGACATATTTATCAATAATAAGGACTTAATAACTATCGCACGACAAATTAAATATAACAGACAAAAAACTGCGGAAATTACTAGTATCCAGTCCATATGCCAGACATAGCCCAGGACAAGATATGGTAGTATCGGCCAATAATCGGTTACCATATACTGGGCCAAGCATTGGCATTATTGCAAAATTAAAGTCAATGGTACCCAGTCATGCCAGATATGGCCTATAATAGAATATCAAGTATTGGCCAATTGTTGATTATCATATATTGGGCCAACTATTGAGAACGATTGGCATTCCTATATGGGACATTACATAAACATGATGACATTTACGGTGTCTTTCCATAAATCGTATTTTTAAGTGCACGCCTGCTCAACTTGATTTCCTCGAAAATCAAACTTTCATACGCAGCGTTGATCTTGTTAGTTGAAAATGACAGAAGACAACTGTCTTGCGAGTTCTCATTGAAGAAAGTACCTTTCCTAATTCCTTAAATTCTTGTATATGTTTTGACCGACCTAAGATGGTATTTAATCTCTTCTCTCGTTTGAGGGTTACCCGAGTGGTTTGCATCGCGTCCATAGAGAGATTCTGCTTTTTCAACCGAATTCCATGAATTTTGGACCTTCTCGTTTGCTAATGATGTCCTCAAATCCCCAACGACCGCTTTACAAATGTGACCAGCTCTCAGATTGGAGATAGCTCTCGTCTTTACGGGCCAAGTTTTTAATCGCTTCGAATCCGCCTGCGGCCGCACTTAACTGTCGTTTTTCCCAAACCCGGTATAATGGCGATATTAAGTCGTTTCTCTTCTTTATAGATTGTTTTTTATTTTATTTGAAATTACTAATGGTTATTTAAATTTCTACAGAGAGAGAGAGAGAGAGAGAGAGAGAGAGAGAGAGAGAGAGAGAGAATGTTTCTAATAATATTTTTCTTAATTCTTAATTGTAGATATTACACATTAGTGAATACAGAGTTTTAGGAATTCTTATTTTTAGATGAAGGAAGATAGGTAAATAATAAATTGTTCTCTACTCTCTATACTTCAATTTATAATTGTAAAATTATATCCAATTTGAGTTATTTTTAGTTATTTCTATAAATCGCCACTGCTCCTACTTATGTATTGTTAATTATTTATTGTTATTTCAAAACTAACCAGAAATGGATCGATTTACATTTTGACCCATATGTGAATGTTAAAAATAAAATATTATTTAATTCAAGGAATTGTGTTACACAGAATGATTTTGCTGAATACTACCATTGCTCCTTCGATATCTAACTGCGCTGATGTATTTTCTTATATTTTATGCATTAATTGTAATAAAATTTAAAATTAAATTGTGTTTTTCTTCCAAAAAAGTTAATAAAATTTAATTTTAAATTTTAATAACTTTTTTTGTAAGAAAAACACAATTATATAGTTAAAATTACGATATAAGTGACAGGAATTCTAAAGTATTCACACGTCTACAGTTAATAGTTAAAATTTTTCATTAATTTTATCGCGATTAAAACAACTCACTACATACACACAATATCTCTCATCAAAAATATATGATTATGCAGTAATAAGAGGATTAGAAATTTTCTATATTTTTCCGCAATATATACACGAACAGAAAGAAAAAAAACTGGCGATATACTACATAATAAATACGGTTTCGATAATTAATGGAGGAAATGTTGCGGAAAAGGATTTTAATGAATGAATTTTCAATCAAAATCGAAAAATAAATTTCTGCATAACATACATTATAAACAGAAAAACAATGGATTACGGGATTACTATCTTGCGAGTATGAAAATATTAATTATTTTGTCATTATATTAAAATATTAATTAATATACCATAATCTTTGCGCAATAAACAAGAATGACTACAGCTATACAAACGTAAATAAATATGCTTTTTCGAATTCAAATTATAAATATTTATCAAAAATTTGGAGTGTTATCGAAAAATATATATATATTTTATAAAATATAAATACACAAAAGAGGTCTGGTTGCATTAATCGGAATTCTAGTGGAAAATGACAAATTTGAATTTCCTGGTTGAATCTATTACAATGCTTGATAATTGAGATAATCAGAATGCTGATCTTATGGTTCATTTATTTTCAATCAGAAATTTTTTTTCATTGTAGATATTTTTTGTTAATTAAAAGTAAATATATTTTATAAGACACATTACTTCGTCCACAATCTTGAATCTTTTTGAACTTTAGTGCAGTTGTTTATAATGTTTCGAACTGTTTAAAAACTAAAAAAAAAAAATGTTTACATACTTATGAAACTTTTAATAATCAATTTTTATTATCACAGAAATTAGATTATACTTTACTTATTTTTCGCCTTAAATTTATCTACGAAAATTTACAATAAAAAAATCGACTGTGCTTTTAATGTCCAACATTGCCAGCAGAGAGTTAACATTAACGAAAGAATAGTCTGAATTTGATTGATACGTATATACGAAAATCGCGCGTAAAAGCGCGATCGTTAGTAAATACAAAGGGAAAAAGAAACTTCCGCGTGTCTGAAAAAGCATCCACAAAAGTTGTTCTTCTTATGTCTGAATAGGCCGAACTTATTATCAAAACTCACAAAGAAGTATCAGCTTTGTTGAGTGGTGCGGATGATCTAAGTAGCACCCTAATGAAGAATAAGAAAACCTTGAAAGTAAACGAAGCAAAAGTACGGATGAAAAACTCTTGTGGCGAATTTGACGAGGGAGTGCAAGGAAAGGAGGGGAGGTCGAGGATGGAATTCTGCGCAAAAAGGAGGACAGGTACGATGAGGGTGGTGAAAACCTTCGAAACGAAGAGGGATGAGGGAAATGCCCGTCATTGGCGAGCCAATGGGGATCGAAGCCACAGAAAAGCCTTTGGTGGGAACTCCGGGTGGTGACCCTACCACCCTCGTCTCCGCACCCACTTTTCCCATCGCACTCCACCCCTCGGCTTTCCCCCAACTCTCGCAGCGTTCCCCTTTGCCGTCGGCAGAGTCATACAAGTCGAGCAAAGCCGATCGTACCGCTCTGTATCATGTAAGTTCCTGCCTCTCGTTCTCCCTCCCGCGCGTCGCCGGACTTTACTTTCTAATATCCCCGAGTCTTGTCATTTGTAACTCCTACGATTGAAATTTGGAAGCGTAACGCACACTCGCAAGGCTTGATTTTTCGACGAAGGCTTTTTTCTTTTTACTGTCGTAAATTCTTCAAGCGTCTCACGTTAACTTATAATTTGAGATCGCGCCTAGAATTTTTTTTTCGAAACTTCTTTATTTTATTACCAATTAAGGTATATAATATTAAACTCTGATATGAGGAGCCTCTTTAGAGACATGCGTTAAGTACCATTCGATATTAATTAATTAATAATTATTGAGGACGAACCTAATTTTATGTGCAAAGTTCTCTGTCCTTCGAGAGAAATAGGGAACGCATGAGAATGATAGTACTTGGGTACATAATTTAATTTCTCTGTTCCACGAGGTTTTCCATTTATTTTTCTTTCTCTTTTTGTCCGTTCTTTGTTCTCTCGCCACCCACAAATAAACAACGGACCGTCCGCTTGCCATTAAGATTTTTTTTTTCCTCTTGGACCAACGGAAAAGTTTTCATGCTGCCCCCTTTTTATAGGGTGGCAGATAAGAAAATAGTCTTACAACCATGACATTGTTAGAAAGTGTTATTTCTGGATGTGAAACTAACTCGAGATCCCATCTTACTGTTGTTATTAGCTAATGGTATCTACTGAAGTTCTGCGAAAATTCGAAATCAAAGAGTGTGCGAGTAATAATAGTAGTGGTAGTAAATGAATACACATCTAGAATTTAATTCAAGTCTCCTCGAACTACTATTAGCAAACTTTACAGTCGTTAACGAGATTAACATTTTCCAAGACAGCAGAAAGATACTTGATTGAAACACACAGACATTCGTACACATATATAAAATAATTTAAATTGTTACATTTGTTTTCCATTCGCTTAATTGGGAAAAATAATTAATTTTTAAGGTGATGTAATTAAGATTTCTAAAATATCTTAAGGAGTGATTTTTCAACAATACGAAAACTTCATGTGATATATCTAAAATGATTTAGTTTAAAAATTATAACGTGTCAAAATTAAAGGAAAAATTTTATTTTCTTTTTTAAATTTCGAAAATTCTTAGGTTATTTTGATAAAACTTTGTGTATGTTTGAATTTTCATCTTTTAGAATATACTTAACTACTACTGTATAGAAAGGGCTCCGCATTAATTACATGAAAAATTGAGTCTCGGTGAAACGAATTAGTTTTTATAAATTCATTATTGAGCTTTGTGTCTATGCCATCCTTTCTTTACATTATGATCTATATTATTTTATAAGTGAAAACTGATTTATTTAACCGGAACCCAATTTTCCATTTAATTAATAGCCTGCTAATTAGATGGTAAATTGAGCCTTGATAAAATTATTAATTTAATTAAATTAAAGTTAATTTTCATGTATATAGCTTACAATGTGGTGAACAAAAAATATTATAGATTTAAGCTCAATAATGAATAGTTTCGAGCTTTGTACATCAAAGATGTAAATCGTGGATTACTTTTGATACACTGTAACTTAAGAATTATCCATTATCGAACCTTATATCTACGACTTTTATTCATTAGAATACAATAAGCAACATATGTAAAAATTAACTTATTTTGTCGGTACAATTTTCCATATAATTAGTGCGGAATTTTTTCTTTTTTACGTCTTTTTTCGATCGTTAAGATAGTGTGAAATTTGATTTGTCACAATCGTCGGCAGTCTCTGAACGCGAAAATGCCAACAAATCGATTCGGTTTCTGATTTGTGAAACGCCGCAAATAAGTTCGCGTCACCGAATAAGGGAGAAACGACATTTTCTTCTCGCGTGGGAAATTTCGGGGCTGCCTCACAATCTTCACACTTTATCTAACGGTGTTAGTGATCTGTCGGTATCTTAGTCCGCCGCGACGGGAGATTATATGACGTACTTAAATTACGCCAAAGAGAGTAAATTCCGCCGTTCTGGAATAACGCAAGATGCACACAGGTAGTACATTGCCGTCGCTTTTTCTCGCGGAAAAACGGAATTCCGTGATACCGCGATATTGTCGTCGTGCACACGCGAGCCGACTATTCGCGTACATGTAGATCTATACGCGAAATTTGCGGCCATGTGTATCTATATGCCAAGCTTGCCGGAACGCAAGCACGAGCTTTAATTCGAACCGATATAATCCACTCATTAATCATCAGGGCACTCATTAATTTTTAGACTAGCAATTGGATCTCTGCAATAATGCAAGCGAATTTCGCGTCGATCGGTCGCAATCTTTGGCGAGAGAAAGAAAGAGATAAAAGAAGGAATAAAGAGATATTCGACATAAGAATAAAGCATGCATCGCATAAAACGATAGATAGGGAAATGAAAGATCCCTCTTTTATATTGTCTTTTTTAACTGCTTTCAAAAATAGACTGTTATACGGAAATTTGTATATCGTCGACAGACGTTTATACGGTCGTTGTACCGCTTTTGTTCGTGTTGTGGGCTTGAGGAAAAGGGAAAAGCTAATCGAGAGAAAAGGTATTGCTCCACTCGATCTCGTTGGAAAAATGTCGGGTTTTATAAAAGGAAATAAATGGCGCTTGCATTGCTCTCGCGATCGCGGAACCAAGCTCACGAGAGAGTCACGTTGCTCCTCCTCCCGTTTTTTATATGATATCTACCCATTATTATTGTTCGACTTCTATACGGATTATATTCAACCTCACAATCAGTTTTTATGACGAAGATATAGAAATAAAAAATTTGTGGCCATAATATATATATATATATAT
>NW_017304228.1:5257725-5260328 GCF_001594115.1 Trachymyrmex septentrionalis | reverse complement strand
TTTTTTAATATGTTAGAGAATATATAATACGAAGCAAATATTTGTTTTAAGCTCTTATTAACCCCTTTAGACTTGATTTTAAATCGTGATTTGGAATCGTGCTAAAATTTTTTTGTTTTAATTCAACCGAAGAGTATCTTATTAAGTAGGTAATCTATTAATGCTATTACAAAAATGTAATTTTTTCAAAATTTTGACTTATTTCTCCAGTATGTACATTATTAGCTGTTCTTAGATGATACCGATAAAACTAAATAAATTTCAACGGATGATACATTCAAATTTGATGTACATTGCAATGTACACAGAGTATGAAAGGGTTAATGTAAAATACATACATCATTTATCATACAGAATTTATCCGAAACCGGTCCTCTGTTAAATTCATAATGTCAAATTATACCCAATTTGAGTTATTCTTAATCGTTTCTCTAAGTCATTATTACTTTTATTTAATATATCGTTAGTTTAACTGGAAACATGAAACAATTTAATTTAAGAAAAAGTATTAAATTTGACTAAAATTTTGTTTATTATCTACTAAATACATAAACTTAATATAAACGTTGTTTACTTTGAAACTATAGAAATTGATTGATTTATTTTAACACACATGTGAATGAAAAATAACAAAATGTTATTTTTAACTCAAGTGATTATTGTTTTTTTTTTAAATATCTATTCCGAAAAAAGACTCGAATTGCATTAATTGGAATTCTGATTGAAAATAGATAAATCAGATTTATTAAATTCTATCTGTTGTAATTCTTGAAACAATAATTTATAATTTATAAATAAAATTCATAGTAAAGACGTTTAATTAAATAAATTCAATAAATATATTATAATTTATAATTATAATCCTTGAAATGATTGACAAAATAATAGATACAATAAATAATACAATAACAGATTTTGACACTTGAAAGTTAAAAATAATAAAATGTTATTTAACCCAAGGGATTGAATTACCAGAGCTTTAATATTTAACAGTGTAGCATAAAATGTGTATTATAACCTTTGAGTATAATAGTTGAGTATCTATTAATTTTTCGGAGTTCGTTTATCCGTCTCATCCGCGGATGACACGTCTCGAGCGATCCTTTTTTGGCGTCGTTTGTTCCGGTCAAAAGTTCGATCATCATGATTACCTTTTTTACAACAAAAAATGTCCGCCCGAGCTTTCACAAGCTTTGTTACGTATAATGGCATCCAGTCATGATTCGGGCTGCCTTCAATGCACCGATTTCAATTTCGCGGGATAAAAACGCGTCGTTGAATGAGAGGATGGATCCCTTACATTGGTTTTGTATAGGATGTATCAGATGTCCTGCAGATATCCCACGAGTTTGGCTTTCAATATCTGAAGCTCAGAGAAAGTGCGCCACTTCCAAGACAGCCTGTGTATGGATAACCCGCGTCTCGACATAGGAAAATATGACATCGTCACGGATGGAACATATATTTCGGCAGGCGCGATAAACGGCCGAATTAAAGTCGCAATGTCATCGTTGAAATGAACTCTAACGTTTTTTTTTTACTCTGATTCGCGTATTTATCAATATTTGTACGTTTACCGTATTTTCTCGTAAAATAAGAAATCTTTAATCGAAAATTATTAGAAATGCCGCATTATGCTTAAAACGATCTTATCTGACATATTACACGGAAAGAACAATTTTGCTAAAAGATCTAAAATTTTGCTGGATCTAAAAATAATTTCATTGAACTATCAAAAGAATTATGAAAACTAAAAACTAATAAGCAATGCTGCAAAAAATTTTGATATTCTAAAAACTATAATTGTAGTGTTTCTATAACAAAAGTTAATACAATGAGGTAATAATTCTTTATCGATTGTTTAAATCTATCACATGTAATAGCCAAGACAAGCGGAAATTTCAAATATAAAAATAAAAAAAGTGTTATATATGTATACACATTAAAATATAATAAATATTTTCTTCCCGCCATTTTCTTCTTCTGATTTCTATTTCATACAATTGATATCGATAAATATTAAATCATATATTTCGTATATCTTTGTCACAATACATATATATGTGCCAAAATATCAATGTTAATTTAGCTGAATATGACAGCGGGGTTTGTCTTAACTTTCATTATAGAAATTCTGACCATTTGACATTTCCAATAAAATACTTTTTAAATCTGTATCGAGCAAAATTTTTAATCTTTTAGCAAAATTTTTTTTCCGTGTACATAATGACGGGAAATTAATATTCCATGTAATTATAAAATGCAGAAGAAGATTAAAAAAATTATTAATGTATTTTTTATAAATGTTTATCTTTTAAGTTTAATGGATGTATAATTTATCTTAATTAAGATAAGGCATTAATTTACCGTAATTCTTAATGTTCGAAAGTAGACTTCTTTATGGTATTAGCATTATTTTCTACAGATTACTTGATTCAGTTTCGCAATATAGATAATTTTACTTAAAAGAACGAGCATCTTGGAAGAATATAATTTAAGAACATAATTAAAATTCTGCATTATTAATTCTTATTAATAAATTTACCTCAGTAAGTCATTGACTAAGAAAATATATTTTAAAAATTCCCTTGTGAAGAGAGGGT
>NW_017304228.1:5240473-5257625 GCF_001594115.1 Trachymyrmex septentrionalis | reverse complement strand
ACATACGATATATATATATAACAGTGCAAACTGATAAGAGATAAACATTTTTGAAATCCAGATTAGTAATAAAACGTTTGATTCATATGGAGAACATATAATAT
This sequence comes from Trachymyrmex septentrionalis, assembly GCF_001594115.1. Taxonomy (NCBI): domain Eukaryota; kingdom Metazoa; phylum Arthropoda; class Insecta; order Hymenoptera; family Formicidae; genus Trachymyrmex; species Trachymyrmex septentrionalis. The sequence goes on along the minus strand of NW_017304228.1, from coordinate 5,257,521 downwards.
ACCGCCATGCATAGATGTATATACGGAAGGAAGACGGAGCGGAAGGTTAACGATTTCCAGTCGGAAAATATTGATATACGCAGGACGCATATTTTTATAGGGCCCATAAAAATCGGTCGCGCCACACGACGGCAGCCGCGTCGAAAGAATCGTAAAAATTTCACGCACGCACTCGCGACCGTGCATTCTTTACTTAGTCGCGCATTCGCGATCCCAACGAACCTATAAGCCGTAAACAATAGTTACACCCGGTATATAAGGCGCGTCAAATTATCAAGATATATATTCCTAAGGTACCCCCAGCGCGGCTGAAAGGCTCGAAGAGTGGTACTGGTGCGAAAGAGTGAGACGAAAAGAGTTAGCAAAGGTGAGAGAAAGAGACGGAGGAGCTTTCGTAGCGCAGGAAAAAGGGGGGAAGAAAGGGTGGCTGGCTCGCTCGGATGGTTGGGAAATCGACAGAAGGAGACTGCTGGAGGATGGTAGTACGCTCCACGCAGACACCCAACGGCCCCATTGCACCCTTGGGTCTGTATTAATGATATAATATTTCTTTGATTCACCGCGGAGCGGCGTACCTCCCTTAACAACCACCCTCCTTGGGCCCCGAGTTGATCCCAACCTCCGTAAGTATCCCCCCCCTCTCTCTCTCTCTCTCTTTCTCTTCCCCCTTGAACCACCGAGGGGGTAGAAGAAGACAGTGGACGAGTTGAAACGTAGTTTCAGCCGAAGGAAAACCCGTTTTGCGTCCCTTATAGCGGAGATAAATTACATTCATGTTCTCTACCCCGCGCGTCCGCACCCCTATCGCCTGGAGCAACTACCTCCGGGCACCGCGCGAGTCCCCGTTCGAATCGTCGTTGGAAGACGAGATTCGAGGAACGTAGCGGAGTTTATTTAAATCAGAAATAACTCCATGTCTTGCCGTCTCCTCTCTGCTGGAGCATATCCCACCGTCTTCGTGTCTCTCTCTCTCTCTCTCTCCCCCAATCCTCTCGCAACCTCTTTCCCTTCTCTGCACCGAAACTCGCTAGAAACTTAGCGGCTGGCTTATAACGCTTATAACTCCGTCAATGATAACGAGGTTCCGCTTCTATCCGCTCTAATAACAATTTCATGACAAATTGCTTATCTCTATAGCGTGTCGTGATGTTATCGTGATTTCTTTCTGCCACTGACTGATTGAAACTTCTTTCAAGCGGAGATTGAACGAAAATTTCCCTTCTAATTTCTTTACTTGTACAATGATAAATAATAATGATGAAACATTTTAAATATTTCGATTCTCCATATTCGAAGAACTTGAAAATTTAAGTGCAATTATCTCGAAGACATATCTGCTTCTCTTTTTTTTTTCTCCCCCTTCCCTTTTTATATTCGCGTATTTTTTCTGTGAAAACACGACAGATTTACCAGCTGAATGTCAGCTGATCTCTATGGTTGTTCGCGATTATCGAACCGCTATTATCGGACTTTCTAAAAATATACTATTCTTTTCAAGTTAGCGAAATGCGAAATGTATCGCTAAGAAAGCACCCGCGGGAATTCGCAAACTCGCGAACGGACTTATTCACCGAATGCGAATAAATTTCGGCGGAGCTTCGCGAGCTAGCGAAGTTGAACGGAGCGGAAGGAAAGAAGATAGAAAGGTGGCTTTCTGAAGGGTCGATTTTTCAAGCGGAGGCGACCGTCTTCGATCCATCGGGACGACTCGTGCCGCGCACACTGCGAACACAAACACGCCCACACACTTACTGTGTATGCACAATACGTTGGTGAGTTAGATGTTTATGGCGAGTATTCGATCCAATAACGTCTTTATAGCCGACATCGGGCGAGCGCCACGGTTTCTCGATGGCAAAATGTTAGGAAGTTCGTGGCCAGGCCGGAGGAGAACTGCGGATAATCCAGGATCACAAAGGGTGAGCTGTTCGTCCAAACCGAGATCGGGGAGCCAGAAGCGGGAAGCTCGAAGCGGTGGATACGAGAAAGGGGAGTCCGGGATCTATCGTGTGTCACGACGTGGGGATTATAGAATTTCGGTCGTGGCGAAACATGTTTGTGTACCGGGACTGTCAATCTAATTCCGATCCTGGATGGAGGGAGTACAGCTCAAAGAGGGAACACGTTGGAATTTTAATTAAAAATTATTACGTAGCAGCAGGGTGAATTGCGCAAGTGAATTATGTCACTGTAATTTAAAATTACACTGATACAATTGACGCTCATACCGTCAGGAATGAAAGCTTATTATGCATCAAAGAAAGCGAGACAACGCTTTGAATGTAGACGTTGTAGACACGAAGAAAGAATAATATCGCGCATCACAGCACGAAAAGAAACAGGGCAAAGGAAATGTTATAGATACGCGACATCCGACTTTCCTGATCCCCCGAAGTCAAGAAGAAACATCGCACGTTCTTGTTGCAAGCCACCGATATATAAACGTATCCACAAAATAATAAAGTCCTCCGGCCTTTTCTCGGTGATGTACGACCCTATAAATGTAGCAGGCACCCTATAATGTAATGGGGTTCTGCCGACGACTGGTGGTACACGCCCGTACGATTACCGCCGCGCCACCCTTGTTCCGAGATTTTCGCGATTGGCTACAACATGTGTTTCGCGTTTCTCTCGTGCATGCACTGTTAGAAATGTAACCACGAGCTTCCTTCGCATGTAAATGAAGCTCTCGTGATTATGAACGAAATTAAAAGTGATTGAAATTAAAAGTGGCAAAATAAAATGAATGATTTAACTGAAAATTAAGTTACATTAATTACTTCAATGTAATGAACGTGTACATTAAATTTATGAAATTTAACGTACCTTTAATAAAATTTACTAAAAAGTACATTAAATTTCACATAAATTTTCCTGAAAAATACATCACATTTTATGTATATGTACACAAATATACTTTTTAGTTATAAATACATTAAAATTTAATGTAATGTCATGAAGTTAAGTTCAAATTGTGTAACTTAAAATTTAAGAACATTTCTAACAGTGCGTGTTAAAAATCTCTCCCTTTAGTTATACTACTGAAAATTGAAATTGCAACATCAAGAAAGATGTATAATTTTAAAATTAAAACGTATATAAGTATGTTGAGGGAAATGATGTGATTAGGTTTCAAGAGATTTATTGCACAATTTTTATTGAAAAATATTAAATTTTATGACAATATTTTATAATCTATTATCAGATAAGACTAGTATGTACTTGAAGCGCTAATTCTTGTGGACAGGCGTTTAAGGATGTATTAGATCTCTGAAAAAAGTGATTGGAATTGAAAATTTATACTTTTCGTATGCAGGGTTGTCCACAAATCTGGAAAACCGGAAAAAGTCTGGAATTTTGAAATTTGCTCACAATTTCCTTAAATTGCTTCTATTCAAGATAATTGTTATAATTTTTTAATATTATATCCGACGTTTATAATGAAATACGTTCAAAACTTGCACACTTTAAACGTCTTTAATAAAATAATTAAAATTTATATTTGATTTAGTTTTCTATTTAATCGCTCTTATTCGTAACTGCATTCTTTTTTCCAATACTAATTTATTTTTTGTCGGCTTGAATTTGCACCCAAAATTTTATTATACTACTGAGCCTTTTTTGCGTTGCTTTTAATAATATAGGCTAACTTTTCTACAACTCTTGACTTTAAATGTGTTAAAATTTACATATTTTATATTGGAAAGTTTTCCATTTTTATCTGGAAAACCTGAAAAAGGGAATTTTAAAATTTATTTTCTGTGGTAACCTTGGTATAAAAATTGTATATATATATATATATAAAACAGTTTAATATTTATATTTAACAATAGAATGTTATATAGTTTAAGTGAAAATTTTCTCATTTTATCTTTATTATTTTTTAAAAACACTATTCTAGTCTACTTCTTATTAAATTTTATAATTTTTGATTCAGACTCTAAATTCTAAATTGTCGCCAAACTTTCTACATTATTTTTAAATGCAATTTAGAAAAACCTGTAATTGTTTCATAAACTTGTTATTTTATTAAAAAAAATACATAATACATGTTTAATTATCCTATGGTATTGCATTTTAAGTTCGTTTTATTTGTTCACGAGAAGCAGCTGGAGTGAAGTTGTAAGTACAATGCAGCTCATTAATCGAGTCCTTTTTGGATGTAGTTAGTATAGAAACGCAGGCGGATGGTACTACTTGCTGGAATTGCTGTAATCCTACATTATCCTACATCACAGAGACTCGATTACGGAGCTTCACTGTACCATCTTCAAAACTGCGGACGGTATTACATAACGCACTCGCGGATTAAAAGTTAATACTAAATGCAGTTTTAAACTTTAGTCATTTTTTTTTATACATAGTAAAAAACATTTTGTATTATGTTAGAAATGATTCACTCGAGTTCTTGTTAAACTTTTGTTTTGACTTTATAACGTATTCTAGTATTAATATAATGTAATTAGATTATTTAAAAATATATTAAATTGATTTTTAACATATATATTTCTTATGTAAAAATAATACAATTTATGAAATAGTATAAAGAAATAACTTAAAAGTAATGTGTATTAAAACGCAAATTTTAAGATGAATAAAATACGTGTTAATAATTTAACGTATCATAAATGTTAATTTTACTAAAAAAAAATATGTTTCTACAGTTTGCTTACAAATTGTATTAGCGTTACATTGTTTATATTATTTTGGACATAATATTTGTTATTGTTACTTTCTAACATATTTCATTCATTTTGTGTTAACACAAACATTTAAGTTGATCGCTTTGGACATGTAAAAATGTGTCAATTTTAACAGCAATTTTCCAACTATATACAATTTCCATGAATGATAATATCGAATTTTATCCTAATCAAATGTCTTATACTTTTTGGTTTAGCGTTGCAATTTCAATTTCTGACAGTGTACTCGTATTTTTCCCAACGCAATTCTGAAAGCGAATCACGAATTCTTAGAGTAGACGATTTTAGTATTCACATTGCGCGGACAAGTGCGATGACCGTCACGAGTTACTCAATTAGGATGATTGATGGATTAACTCCAGTGTGGAAAAACTGGAATAATGCACCGCAGTGTAATGACGATGACATCGCGTAACGGATTATATTTAATAGTTTTCAAATCCACTGCTCGCGCGGATCGCTCAGCGTGGAGCGTGGCGTCCTCGATCATAATTAAACGCAGCACGGTGACGCGGAGAACGTGGGACGGCGAGCTGCAAATGGTCGCGGAAAACATTTTCCCGGATAGTCTATGAAATCCGAAACGCTTTCGAAATGTCACGATAAAACGGCAAACAACGCGGAACATCCAACAGCGAAACGTATACGCCGGTCCCGTCGCCAAAGAATGCTCTTATTTGCGTTTGGTGCTGTGGAAACAAAATAAAAAAAAAAAAAAAAAGGAAAAAAAAAAGAAAAATACATGGCGTGGAGAATCGCCCGTAAATGCTCGGCTTTTGTAAAATACAGCGGCTGCCCGTAACAGTGTGCCGTTTGCTCGATAATTATCGACGCGCTCGTGTGTGCACATAGTTTTGCAACAAGATCTTTTATCCGATCCGTCGAGCAGTACGAAAAACATAGGTATGCAAATCGTTCGCGAATCGTAACACGTACAATAGAACACACCCGTTCATTCAGCGATGTATAAAACTAGTTTTCAGTAAACTTTTCACGTAAATTTCTCCCATTAAACTTTGATTGCGGGCCGATTGTTAGCCGCAATCGCAGGTACGGTGGTTGCAGCCTCCGCTCAATTAAAATTAATCTGTGCCCGAAGTTTCCGTACATCTGAACGTATCTCTCTTCGATTAATGCGATAGGCTTTATCGCGATACGTTACATCATTCTATTTCGCTATTCTAAAGCAAGCGCTGCGCGCGTTCAACGGATGCACACGGTCGCGTACATCCTCGTTAGGTGGCTGAATGGATCATTGTGCAGAAAATCGTGGCGCTTGATCGTCAAAGCGAGCGACGTGATCGTGCGGCCAGGATGCGTGTCCGCCAACATAAGGGTTGATCCTGGATTCAGCGGATCCCTCGCGGAGGATTTCGTCCCATTCGCATGGAAACCCAATTGCGCGGCTCTATGCGTCATTAGCGCTGGAAACGGAGTTAATGCCGTTAAATCCGGGTCGGTCGGTCCAGCCGCGATATTATTCACACTTGTGCCAGCCGTTCGTTCATTCGTTCGTTCGTTCGTTCATTCGTTCGTTCGGTCACACAGATTCGTCGTCTCTACGTGAAATGACGACCTTTCGTGCGAAATGCGAATGAGCGATCGTTCGTTCCGAATAACCTCATTTTCGTTTTCAACTAACATTTCTCTCTCTCTCTCTCTCTCTCAGACCTAGTTCTCTCCGACTGCTTGCATCCTCTCGAAATTTCTCACAACTCCTTTAGATCCAGCATTAATTCATTAGTTATTGTTATTCGTTAGTATATCGGCAGATCCGTCAAAAAGGACAGACTTTGTATTTACATGCAGATTCAGTGATATACAATTATGTTAAAATTTGTATTAAATTTAATACATTTGACTTATTCCAAAAAGGCACTCAAATTTTTATGTTGATTTAATACAGGATGAATATGTTGGGAAATAACACAAACATTATGTAAAATTTAATATAAAAAGATGTAACATTTATGCAGGCTACAGTTGATGATGCTACCAATGCTTTGAAGTATTTTTTGATTGATTAACTAATAAAATTCTTTCTTATAATTGGTCCATCAAATTCTTCGAAGCATTTATAGTATTAAGTGCACTCTTTGACACAATTTGGAAACAAATTGTGGTAATATATTTCTTCATTATCAATTGATTTTACTTTTAATGTTAACATTTATAATGTATTTTTGAAGTAATACATGCATTTATTTTTTAGAAACTACATTATTTTTATATTATTGTTCAATTATTCATAACATAAATGTGTCATCTTTGGACATTAAGAAATGTAAGAAATAATCGCATCGAATTTAGCAAAAGATTGGGAAAGTCTTGATAATAATCACGGTTCGAGCATTATGCGTTTTATGTAGTAAAATAAATTTTTCTTGCGTTTGAAAAGTTACTGACGAGAAATTTTATTTCCTTTAACGTTCTATCAATATCGAATCTCGTCGCTTTGCCAATATTTTTCATGGCTTATTCGGCAAATATTTTCGATCTACAATACACGAACTAAAAACTGGGTCACTTTACTGATGCAAAATGGACCACTACGCAGAAAGAGTATTTTAATATTTTTACATTTACTAGTAAATTCACAAACGTGTAAATAACTTTTGTGGGTATAATAAACGAATGGATATAACATGATGAGCCGTTAAATGCACAATACTTTATATTCGATAAAAACAAATGCGTTTATTACGCCCGTCCTTAAAATGTTTATTTTAATCGTATGCATTTAATTAAATATGCCATAATTTGTTTATGGATACCCGCATGATTATATACGTTGTTTACGAGCCGCGAATTACAGTCGCGTATTCGCTACATTAACAAATTGCTTTTTCACTAATTGAAAGATTACATCAGCTACAGATCATAGTGTAGAATACAAAGGATAGTTCGTTGAAGTTAAACACAAATACTCCGTGAAGTAATACCACTGTTTGCTTAGTGTTTCACTTGTGCGTTTACAATTAATTAATTTGTCCACCACATGTTAACGTAATTAGCGTGAGTGTTTGGATACAAATCCGAAACCCGTTGACGTTCGTAGTTAGATAAATTTGAAATAATACGACTCGCATAACGCTACAATTATTCTATCATCTAGCTCATTGCTTAGATTAACTGGCGCAAAATTAATCGATTGTATTTGCGAGACTTCCCGACATTGTGTGCGCGGCTTTTAATGTGAAAATCACAAATTTTTCCGGAAATTCATTCCGACTCTCATTCCGCGCTTCTAATCTAGTCTCAAAAGACAAAAGTATGAAAGTAAATGCTAATGTCAGATTCGCGCGCGTTTGCACAGCCTATATATTTATCTTATTCTTCGAAATTATCACGAGATCGTAACTTTTTTTCTTACAATACAACATGTTCTATTAAGTTGTTATTTCTCTCTATTAACTGAAATACACATTGAGGAGAGGCTCCTTCAAATATTCAAACACGACAGCTGCATTTACGAAAAGTAAATCAAATATCACAAAAAACTACAGAATTGATAACGACGTACTCGCGGTAATATCATTCAACGGAGAAAACTTATATTAGTTTTGCGAATGGAAAATATACAACAACGAGAGGGATATTTTATCCGGATAAAATTGCATTTCTCGATATCAAGTTTTCTTTGAAGCGCTCAAAAGCTTCAAGGTAGTTTGTAAAAAGATATACGTTGCGAACTATAGGTTATTTTTTATGCCTTTTACCTGGGACGAGATAATAAATTTTTAAGAAAGTTATCAAGTTAAACGCATAATAAGACATGCCTTGCGGCACTTTTTCCTAGTGCTTGATTTGCGCATTATACAATAACGACGGAATCCAGCTGATTCACCGAGATCCTCACAATCGAGCAGAGAGCCTCGTGCTTTTGTATATAAGGAACTATCATTCGCATTTCAATGCTGGTCGCGTCTTTCTCGTGACGAGGAGACGCGACGAGGCTTTAAGTAATATCGATATCGATGCGAAAAGGCGGGTGTCGAATGCAGAAGAAAGAAGGAGCGCTCGAGACAGAGAGAGAGAGAGAGAGAGAGAGAGAGAGAGGGTGGAGAAGACGGAAGAGAAGAAACGAGCGTTGCGAATGCATCGATATTGAATTGAAAATGGATCGCGCGGAAAACGGAGAGGAAGAAGAGCTCTGCTTCGGCGACGAATATAACATAAATATCCTCTTTCCTTCCTTCCTGTCTCGCGTCTTTCATTCCCCTGCTTATTCACCGTTTATACATATTATGAGCGTGAAAATGCAGATATCGCAAAATGTTATCCTTGCCTCCTCGAGACGATTACGCGACATTAAATTAATCTTCTCGCGCTGTTTTTCCTCCACTCCTTCATCCTTCCCTTCCCTCTCCCCCCCCCCTCCCACACGCGGGACAAATCAATTTTCTCTATATCTGTGGGCTCGATTTCTATTTCAGCAAAATCTCGCCCTTCCTCCTCGCCTTGGCCGCGATAATAAAGGACGGTCGAAGGACGGGGCGCGGTAATGCTTCTTATTAAGTTTTTTCTCGATAAACGTACCACTTGACTGTCGCGAATGCGACTTCGCGACCGGAGGTCTTCAGGGAATTTTTCCTTTACGCCGAGCTGCGCACGAGGACGATTTAGAAATACGGGATTATTAATTTCATGAACACTCAAAGGGAGAAAAGAATCCAAGCGAAATTCACTCGGGGTCTCAAGAGAGACGTTTTTCTTTCTCCTTTATACGATTATACTTTTATTTCCCGACGAAATTACAATATAAATTATTACGATACGTAATATAGCGCTACACGATAGAAGTTGTTCCGTAAAGGTATATGTTTGTTTAAGCAAACGGAAAAAAAATAAAATGCCCAAATGAAAGGAAGCAGTTTTGTAAAAACCAATTGCCTTCTTGCCACGGAGCGGTGTAATTAAAACGAAATTCTTGTGCGTGCACAAGCTTGTTTCGAACTATACCGTTTTCGTCTCTCGTTCCCTTGAAATTTTGCCGTCTGTTTCGCGCGTGTTTGCCCGTACGCGAGTTTCAGATATTCCATTACGACTTGCGCTCCGAGGTAAATATAAAAATGCTTCCCGTTCTTCCTGCATGTTTTACCTTTCCGCGCATAAATCAGAAAAGAATCTCGACATAACTTCCCGAGATCGGTTTCGGGTTAAAGTAACTGCGCAAACTTGGACAGTCTCGTCGTGTGTCCCCTTTTATCTCTCAAACTGTGCAAGAGAATTTTACTCAGCAAGACTGCAATACGTAAACGCTTTGTGAAATTGTACACAGCATGTAGTAAAGTAGTTAAGTAGTAAAAGCGTATTACACGTCGGACTTCAATTCATTAGTCTCGCTATGAATGTTTAAGCTATTTAAACATTTAATAACAAATTAGGTGCACTAAATATGTTTTAAAAGCCGTGTGATATAATTATCGTCGATTAGTGGTGACAAAAAATTAAGTAAGAATTAACAGGCTTATGTAAATTATGATATCGCTTCCTTATTTCAAATACAACTCCGTAATATTTGAGTCATTACCATAAACGAATTATAAACATTACTCTATCGATCGTGAAAAATGAACCAACTCCATGAAAAAGTAGTTAAAATTGTCACTACTGAAAAAGAGTGATTTAAAAAAAAATCATCAAAGTCGTCAGAACTCAAAAAAAGATGATTTTTTTTAAGGCTGAAATTGTGAAATAAAAGTGACTACGTTAAAAATATATCTTTTTGCCAGCATTATTTGTGATCAGTCAATAATTTTCCATCAAGTTTGGAAGATTGTTTTTCTCCTTTCTGGAAAACTGACTTTTCAAAATTCCGTTATTTTCAAACTAAGAGAGCAATCTATATTTATTTAAATACTCGATTTATTTACATTGCTATTTGAAATATTTGAAATCAAACAACTTGCGTGCTTTTGCAACTGATAGAATCTTCTTTTTTGTTACAGGCATTTCTTGAAATGGGGGACGAGAATGCTGCGGCGACCATGGTGAATTATTACGCTACCGGCGTGGCTCAACTCAGAGGCAGAGCAGTCTACGTGCAGTTCAGCAATCACCGTGAACTCAAGACGGATCAAACGCACTCCAACAACGCGGTCAGTAGCCCAACAAATGATGTCGCCAACACCTCTGAGGTCTGTGTCATACTTCTCGCTTCACTTCTTTCTCGCTTCACTAAACCTTCGGGAATGGCCGCATGAACTACTGCGCTATTCTCGCCGAACTAACTCTCTTTCGATCTTCTTCTAACACTTACACTTGCTTCTTTCCTTTTCTATCAATGACGCAGATACCTAAAGTGATGTTGAACTTTATAAGCTAATAGACCAACGACGTATATACATAGACCAAGTTCAGTGTTCCGTTCATAGCTTGAAGCTGGAAGATGCAGTTTAACTAGAGCCATTGCTCTCTTTCTATCTTAAAAGAGAGAAGTGTTCTTAACAGTCGCAGTCGTGTGAGATGGATTGAGATAACACGTTGATCCTCAACGGTCCCTTAAAATGGTCAATTTTCGGCTTCATTCACCATCACTGAAAGCATGAGAATGCTTGATCTATGTATATATGTCATTGGAATAGATACGTATTATTTAATTGTAAAATTATATATTTTGTAGGTGATAAGTTTTTAATCGATGAAAATCGACGCGATAACGTTACACGAAAAACAATTTTGATGAAATGAAAACGCACTGACAAGAATGACATTTTGATTGGCGAGACCAAATGGAATTTCTTTTATCATAATAAAAAATTTTATTTAGTCTCACAGGCGTAATAAGAATAAAGATCCAGTCTTGTGCTATTCGTGGCGTGCTCTCGATGCCAAAACACTATTGTGTCTCTTGACAGACGCGCACAAGTCTACAAAGGTGTTACTTTCGATTTAGAAAGAAAGAAGGCTCTCTCTCTAAAATATCGAGTTAAAGAGAAATACTCAATTTTTTCCTAATGTGTGTGTGGAGTGCAGATGTCAAGAATAACGGATAAATCCATACTGAGAAAAATGTCTGGTTGAATTAATTGGGATTCTGATTGAAAATGGATGAATCAGAATTTTGTAAAAAGTAATTTTTGTTAAATCTAAAATTCCAGTTGAGACAACCGAAATTCTGATTGATATACGAATCTTCTAGTTTGTCCATTTTCCATCAGAAATTTTCCTCAGTGTATTCCTTTATGTCTATGGATCTCATCAAAATTCTCATTCTTGTTGATCTACTCTTTTGTCAGTTCAATCAAAACATTCTCAGTTTTACATACTTATCTGTGAAGCAAGGAAGGATACACCTCACCCGTCGCTTTACGTCTCGTCGATACGGTGACTTCGATGCCTCGAGGCGTCAGCCGAAGGCGGGCAAGCATGAAACCAGAGAATCCTGTTAATACAATAGTTGTTGCGCGTGTCAAATTAGCTTCGACAGTATGTTGTTTATGCGGGCTAATTAATTAAGCCGATATCCTTGCATATATCTTCGATCATCAATGTCCAAACACGCGTGCGCGATCGGATGGAACGCCATGGCCATCTCGTCGTCAAGTCAATCTAAACACTCGCTTCCGCAAACTCCGTTATAATTAATGCGTCCATAATTTATGAACGATCTCCCTCGGGCGCAAACGGGCGCGACAGTTTATCCCGCTGCCACCCCGCCAAGCCCTTCGTCTACGTGACACACGGTCGTGCATACTACTTGCAACTTGCGTGTGTCATCGTACGCTGCCGGTCATCATCGGAACTAGTTAACTCACTGCGCAATTTGGGGCCGCATTTCGAATGAAATTTGTCAACGAATTAATTAGCGCCCGAATTGAACTGGTGAATCAATTAACGGAATTCAGTTAGGTCTACTCACGTCAATAGTTACATTCCGAAGACAAAGCCGCGTTCATCGAGAGCTCAGTGATTTTTGTTATTATGTATATTTAGATCTATACAAAATATAAAGGCAAGAATGAATCTTATTAAAGTATGAGTGCTCGTTGAGCGACTTTATCTTCTGAACGCAGCTATTACGTACACATATGCATACCAATTTACGTTTTACACTGTTATTAGACGTGTTCGAGTCACTATGAGACAGCTAGTCTGTTTGTCGAGTGATTAAACATGATTAGTTTTCATTTATATAGACTCAATAGAGAACTTATAGGAAAGAGGCGCCAACTAACTCATAACTATGATCATAAGAATTATTTTAGTCAATCTCAGATTCTTCACCTCTAAGCGAGAATTACTCTAATTAATCATAAATTTTATGATCTTAAGTCAATATTATACTCTAGCCAATCACAGAGGAAGTTACTTGACTCTGTTAGTGTTCCTCTCCCTTTAGACTTTGTAGATCAGTCCAATCAATCACAATCAGTCGCGAACAGGCTAGTAGCTTCATCCGAACTTGAACTCGGCCATTATGTACGCTTTATCACGTCCAAATTAATTCACGTTTCTTTTGAAATACTACTGCTGAATCAGTCTATGGATTTGTTGACTCATAATGATCAACGTGGAACGTTTCCACTCGGAAATCCGTCGAGAACGGATCACACATCGGTGGCTTCGAAGCGCGTGCTCGGCGAACCCGCGGCATGTCATATTGTCTTCTCACTGTCGTCTTTCAATTCCGCCGTAGGAGAGTCGAGAGCGACGTCGAGCGGAGCTAGTATTATCGTTAACCAGCCCCGCCAATTCGTGTCGTCGACGTCGTAACTCCGTAAGTTTCCCGATGCCATCGTGTCGGTCTGTCTACCTTCCTCCCGAGGACATCCCCTCCTCTGAGTTATCGAACTGCCGTTGCCACCCCCGGGGGGGGGGGGGGCGCAACTTCGCGGTGGAAACGGACACCGATCCCACGGGGAATCCTTCGGGAAAGTTTCACGTGTATATCGGGACGGGTGGAAAAGAGGGTGGGAGGGCGCGAGGTGGTGATGGTCTGCACGAAAAATAATAAATAAGGGAGTAAATAGCCCGGCGACGCGCTTCGTCGCCACCGATGCTTTTTCTTGACACGTGGAAACTTTCCGCGCATCCGTGACCCCGTAGAAACTTTACAATCCACGGGATTTACAGGATCGCGATTGCTTGAGAACGAAATTCATATTTCTGAGAAATTTCTGTACGCAAATTTTATGTTACCTTCTCACGATGTTTACATTAGTGCTTCATTAAATGGAGGCGATCGTAAAACGCCAATGGAACAAGAAGTTGAAATGACTTTTTTATGTACGCTTAATATATATACTTTCTTTTTCATACACCACGCAAGATTCTATTTCCAGAAGTCGTTTCCAACTTGCTACGTGAAGATTTAATTTTTAACATTTATATATATATATATATATATATATATATATATATATATCTGTAAGCAAATTTTACTTTCATAATGTTCACTTCAAGCAAGGGAATATTATACATATATTTGCTAAATTTACTACTAACGTAAATTAAATTCTGTCAAAGAAATATTAATTGCGAGCTATGTTAAAAATAAACATCTAGAATATATATTTAATGTAAACTTAAAAATATACATACATTTGAACATTTAATAGAAGGACTCTTCATATACAAAATAAATAACAATAAATAAAGGGCAAAGTAAGAGTCAAACACATTTTAAATTGTAACACAATTAAAAAGAATAAATGAAAATAAAGAAAACAGTTTAAATTCAAATGTAAAACATTACTGGTTTCGACTATCGGGTTGAGCCCTCTTTAGACATTTACTTATCACAAAGATCGCTGTACAAAATTAATTATTGAAAATGTCCGCATATTCCTTACAATAACATAGAACTCGACATTATTCGCATACGATTGGACAGTCAAATATGTTTCATATCTCTTGGAAAAGATCAAAAGCCATGTGTAAATTATTCAAAATAAGTATGTCCATATAAGTATAAAAACCAATTGAAATGTATGTACAGTTTAATGGGACGCAGATATGTAAGACCATTATTGTGTGTCGATTATAAAGTACACTCGCTGATACCGATCAACACGGACTGAGGAACAGGTCAAGTTCTACATCAAGATTCACTCGAGCTGTTATTATAACGGAATGTGCGGACATTTTCGATAACTAATTTTGTACAGCGATCTTTGTGATAAGTAAACGTCTGAAGAGGACTCAAGCCAAAACTTGTAATATTTTACATTTGAATTTAAACTGCTTTCTTCAATTATTAAGATAATACTGTTGTCAGAGATAAAACTATTTGTATCAAACATAAAAATAATTCTTGATTGTGACAGTGAATTTTTTTCAAAACAGAAATGATATTTCCGCTTATCAAGAAGGCGTTACATTCATATTAACTATTCATTCTAGAACAAAAGGATGTACTAATTTTGTTTCTGTTCTAAATCAAAAACTCGAATGCAGTCTATGAAGAAACTACATTTCTTCAAGCGTTTTTAGCAAATCGTAATTTTATTAGCAGTACGTTTTTGTAGCTATAAATATCTCTATTTGGTCTTTCTGTATTTATTTGATTTATTCAAATAGCGATCCATTTTATTTTCTTTTATACACGTTAACCTTTCAATACGTTCTTTCCTTATATATACTAGTTATTGCGATAAACATTGTCACATGCTTTAGTAGTCAAGTTGGAATTTGTTTCGAACGATCGGGAGGTTCCAGATTCAAAACTTGGTTGGGGTTAATATATTTTTTTAAATAAGTTCGCAGTGTTTTAAGATGCTTAAGAGCATCGTTATTAAATGGACGATCAATTTAACGATACTATAATTTTAGCCTTCAGTTTATGATTGCATTGCAAGTCTCGTAGTATTTGGCGCGCAGTTTATATAACTGGAAGGTGTATTTAAAATTGACACATAAAATATTAATAGACACAAGATTTAACCTTGAGCTTTGGCCTTTCTAAATTTATTTCATTTAAACATTCCGTTCAACTCTAAAATTAATTAAACGCCGATACTCGTACATAAAAGCGACATTAAAATTATCCTTGCATCTTTCTTGGGTTAAAAAAAAAAAGAAAGAAAACGTAACGGTGCTTCCACGGGGAATGCAAAGATGCTTCGCGGAGGCTTTCACGGCGCGTTCGCTTCGTCTACGGTCGAATGATTTCTCGCCGAGCGTCCGGACTGACAAACGACACCGAAAAAGCAATCACCGTAAAAGCCTCGGCAATGCACTGCTCGTGCATCGGCCTCTGTCTCTACGTGAGCGACGATGATGCCGGAAATTTTGCGGTCCAAAACACAAGACAAACGTCGTGCCAGTCTTTGCGTTTGCCCGCTTGGAACGAGAAATCAATTTTGTATGAACGAAGGAACAAATCTGCGATGACACGGCTGCCGCGAAACGTCAGCTCGATGCCTTTTACTCTCGATTAAAATATTGTCGTGCGTTTTCAACGTAGAACGAATTACATCAGTTTCTTCATTCTTACTTATTGTACAATTGAATCTTTAAAAACTTATGTAACGATCCTATATTTTTACTTTTGACATTGGTATTTTGTTTTAGCTTACTATGTCTTACTATGTCTTTATATAACTGTGGCTCTGAACTAAAATTTTACTACAGTATTTACTACCTGAAAAATCTAGAAAACCTGGAATTTTAAAGGAATTTTTTTTTATTTTTATGATTTTATAATATAGATTAATTTTTTTTGAAGAAAAAATTAGAGATTTTTATGAAATTTTATTAATACTCACGAAAATTTTGTTGGAATTTTACTATCTATTTTTTAAAACATTTTTTTCTTTGATCTTTTTTTTTATTGATAATGCAAGATGTTGACAATAAATATAACATATACATCCGCGTATATTTACGTACATTCCTTGTCATTCATGTCTCGCTAGTTTTATAAAAAATCAGAGTGACAGTTGAAGACAATACTCAGTAGAATATAAAATAACTTGCTGACGTTATATTTTAGTGAACTTTCCTACAATATTCTGTATATAAATTTGGCACAGCTTCAATTATAGAAAATGAATAGTTTGCTAGAGTTCTTGCCTTTTACTAATTTCCAATGTACAATTTGTTTATGTTGCTTGCACTTTAATTTATTTTTAAAGAAAAGTTACATTTAAAAAGTCTCTAATTTTACCTGAAATTTTGAATAAAAATACCTGAAAAATCCGGGAATTTTTTTACAAAAATTCAATACACTTTGTTCTACTTTTCTTATTGATTTCGTAAATATAAGAAGCATTTGTTATCATTTGCGAAGGAAATTAATAGTCTTAGACTTAGAAGTCTTCCGATATTAATTACACGATATATAATTGAATGCGAATTAAACTAAATGAAATCGGAGAAGTATATACTAATATAGGGAAT
>NW_017304228.1:5226428-5240373 GCF_001594115.1 Trachymyrmex septentrionalis | reverse complement strand
AATAGTCTTAGACTTAGAAGTCTTCCGATATTAATTACACGATATATATAATTGAATGCGAATTAAACTAAATGAAATCGGAGAAGTATAGGGAATATATTTATGAGTTAAAAGCGACAGTCTCTGGGCGTGATGTGTCGGTAAATGCCCGATTGGCGAGCTCGTATAATAAAGACGCCATGCGTCGCGGCGCCTTGGCTTTGTTTAGTAATTAATTTAGAGCCAAACTCGCCACCTCGCAATGAATATAGGTAACCGCGCTTTAGAACGAGTGAGATAAAAATAAGTATTTCGGACAAGCGATAAAAACTTGGGCGTGTTATAACGTGACGACGTTGCGCCCAAAAATAGATTATTATTAAGAGAGATCTAATTACAGTCAAAATAAATATTGTTAAAGTAAACTGCATGAGCAATTAGACGCTTTTAATTACGCGCTTGAAATACGTGAAATTACATGGAAATTGAAATAATATATTGATACACATGTTTGAATATTAGATTCACTGAAATTACATTGAAATTAAAAATGTGTTTTAATAATGGGTGCTGAAGACGAAATTCTCTATATAATATCGCCCCTGAAATGTATCAACTTTTACCAAATTTTTGAAACATAAACATCAGCGTAATCTCCTTGCGGATTTACTTTTATGTAAGTGGTTTTAGATCAATTTATTTTTACGCGGTCACAAAGTTTTGGAGGCATCGTCAGCTTCACAATCCACTTTTAACCTTTCGAAACACACTTTACACTTTTTTTGAGTTTCCGGTCTCGCGGAAAGCTTTCCGTCGTAGTCTAGAAATCCGTACCCGGAATTAAGAGGTATTTTTACATGGCTTCCCGCCCGTCGCACAACACCTTTTCTCGGTTCCACGTTAGTTCGCAATTTAGATTAATTCAGACATTCCTGACTGCCTTTACGCGGCCGCTTTTATCACTATTCCTGTCCTCGTTCGAATGATTTCGCTTTTGTGCTCGGAACGTCGACGGGATTTAATTTGAACGCCGCGCGTAAATACCTTGGCATGTACCGCGAGCGGAATTTCACGGTGGTATATCTATTTATAAATAGAATTGTGTTACGGAAAAGCTAGAACTTGGAGAACGCATGAACTTAGAAAAGGCAAAGAAATTGAGATTTTTTTTTCATCTGACTGATGCATTATTTACTGCGTAAGCTTTTTACATCGTCGTTTATTACATTTACAGTATATTTGTTCTCGATATTTTTATTAAAAAATTCACAATATGTACGATGTCAACTTTAGAAGGCAAAAGGTAAAAGGCATTCTGGAGTTTTTAATTATAACAGGCCACACAAAATATACATATACGATATGTATATTTCATATTGTAACCTCTCGGCGCTAATTGGTATTTATTCCGCACTTTTACGTATCATTGTCAAATATGCCAGTAAATATAATATGCCAGGAATAACAACCGTAAACCGCAGAGCTTTTCAACGCAAGCTATGTGTTTCACATGTCGGCGGGATAAAAAAAACATCCCTCAATAGTACTTGAAACTAAATATTCATTTTTTTTTTGGTTCCGCTACAAAACATCCGAGCATTTAATTTTATTTTTTAAATATAATCACGAAGGAAAGCCAGTTTTTGTCTCGAGGTTTGCTTTATTATATTTTTGAAAAATCAACAAAATATTTCGCGAAGGGAAGACCGGGCTCAGAAATTAATCCGCGTTTTACTCATCCCGAGTATTTTTATAATATTTAGAAAAAGTCGATTTTTCATACGCAGCGAATTGCGTGCACACCTTTGACGCGCACGCGACGGGACCGAACGAACGACCATGCGGGACGAAAATGTTCCTGAATTTTCGCGTTTCGTCAGCTCGACGCCAAGCTCAACGAGGAAAGCTCGTCGTGATAGGCCACGCGTGGAAAATTTGTATCACCCCGCAACGCGAAGTGACTGCTGAGGTGGGCTCTTGGTCCGTGATATTTGTAAAATAGATTCGCTTGACGACGGTCATAACAAAGCCGACAGTGTCCGACTAGAAATTTATTCAAAGATTTTAACAGGTCCTAATCAGGTTGATCTTATTTCGTTATTAGGTTCTGATAAGCTCATCTCGGACCTGATCAGTCATGTAACGCAGCACAGCAGTCGGATCCTCATCTGGATAACCTCATCAGATCCTGATGATGAAACAAGATCAACCTAGGTAGAACCTGCTAAAATCACTGGATAAATTTCTAAGTCGGGAATGGTTCAAATACTATTTAATTTAGCATCACATTCCAAAAGAAGCATAAAACATATATTTCAGAGGGTTCAGAAGGTATACTCTGAAGAAACTTTATAATCTTTAGGAGAATATTCAAATCGACTTGCATACGCCTTCTTATAGAATTTGTGGACGTTTTCTTTCTTACGAGTAACCCGTCCATCCCATGTATTAGAAATAAGGCCAATCATACTCAAACCAAAGAGAACCTTCTTATAGGCATACCTTATTCAGAACTATCTTACGTCAACCAAATCAGGTCCTTATAATATATAAGGTTAACTTGACACAAATTCTAGTCGGGTGTGTCACCTACGCTCATGCACGAAAGAGAATACGCGCTGTCGCTAATGGTTTTCTCCAACAACGAAACTTTCGGTAGCCTTTAGTAGTCGCGCTCGTTCATTCGCGCCTTTACTAACTAAACCCCACGTCTCGACCGTAACCCCCGTAAAAAGGCAGTCTTGTGTTCTGCTATAACAGCGCGACATAATTCTACTTTACACCGTCGGCGAGCGGCAACTTTTTCCCTGTTCCTTTGAAAAACTTTCCATTGGTGGGAAAAAAGGGGTAGAGATCAAGTTCTTTGTCGGGACGATCCTGTATGCGCTTACACGTCGCGTGTCGAAGCGCAACCAAGTTCGATGTTAAATATGACCTCTAAGGTCTGCAGGTCTGTAATAGTTGAATCCCGTATAGATGATCAGAAACTCATCCTTTGTACGTTTACACAGCATCCTTAAAAGTTGTGAAACTGGCTAACCATAGTTCTGAAAAATAGAATGACTGTGACTGTCAGTTTCATAACTGACAGCATAATGTAAATGTAGTCTCTCTCTCTCTCTCTCTCTCTCTCTCTCTCTCTCTCTCTCATAGAAGGATATGATTTGAGTAACTGTTTACAAAGATTAAAGAGTATTATGATTTGATGGTTTGATGGTTATCATAGTAAGGAACTAAAATGGTGATTCATATTCGTTTCTATCAATGTAGATTAATCTCGGTTCAGCTTACTCTTTATCCTTTTCTAATTCTTGGAACTAGGAAAAGATGAAGAGTAAGTCGAATTAAGATTAAAGTAAACTTACAATTGTGTGGTGGAAACGGGCATTATACAGCCAATCAGTACCTGTATCGAATACTCATAAGGAACTAATATGGCGGCAGCCAACTAATCTAACCTAACCAACTCAATATCGAATCTCTGGTCAATCAGAATTCTATGCGATAGAAGTAATAAGCCTTTAAACCGCAAGAAATTGATTGATCACAGTGAATGTGAGGAGAATAATCGATTATAATTGATTCATATCTTGCAGCTTAATGCTTACTATATCTATTGTAGAACCGACTTGATTCATGAACAAAATTCAATGGGATCTTACGACATTGCTTCTAAGTCTATTTATATAAGGACACTTATCCGAACTAAAAGTGTTCCCTTTGTGGCGGTTGATTGTGGCTCCCAGAGACTATTTTTGTCTAAGTGTCGATGTGTGTAAAACAGGAAAACGCAATAAAAAGATACACCTCGTGTGCATAAATTTTCTACAATTAACCTGTGTCAACATTAACATTTTTTCGCCGACGTTTATACTGGCGTGGTGCGCGATAAACGCGACGATCATGAATAAATCAGCGTTACCACGGAGTAAACGTGTTCGCTAAGCGACGCGTTTGACTAAAACCTTGTCGTTGCTTTTTATTATGGGCACTGGGTTATCGTTGGTACACTTTCGTGCACGTTGTAGATGCTATCGAGCCAGCGAAAGAGGGAGAACGAAAAGAGAACAAGGGAGAGAGAGAGAGAGAGAGAGAGAGAAACAGAGAATAAGAGAGATGGCGATTTCTGAGTATAGAAAAAGCAATAGAACTAGCATGCAAAGCAATATAGCGACAAACTGAGAAAAACAGAAGACTCCACGGTAGAAAAAGTAAAATTGAATATTCGATTCAACACAACGAGGCAAGAATTTGCGGAGAGCGAATGAATGGTGTGCACGGAACATTATACGTATGTACGTAGTATACAAAACTCATTATAGGGCACAATGGGGCGTAGAGATAAAAGGAAAATCGGGGCGATTGGGACCGCCGGTGATTCAAATTAAAGACTCAAAATTTGTTAACAATATACTTTGCGATTAGATTGAAAAAGCACCTGACGTTCAATTAAAGAGTTAAATAATACGTACTGGCTTAATCTCGACAAGGATTATTAATCTGTTTGCCGCGCGGCCATTGTTTACGGGCTAATGCTTTCCACCGGGGTAATTGCGAGCAACATAAAAGCTGGGCGTTAAAGCCGGAAAAGTGATCGCGCGTATATATATATAATCTTGCCGCGTCCGGGAGAGAAACCGGCAATGGATCTCACACTCTTTTTCCCTTCAACCCGAGTATATACGGCGCGGCGGAGTACCGTAATTTGGGGCATTGTTCCCATCCCGAATACAACGACGGGGGTGCCTCAATAACCGTCTCTCCCCGTTACATTTAATAATTAATACATTGCGATACAAACCCGCTATCGCGATTGTTGTATCCGCCGCTGTTAATTTTCCTTTTATATCTTAGCACCATCTTGCTTTTATAGGAATCATTTTTCTTCGCGCGCGACTTATTGTGGTTACGAATTTCGCGATGGGCTACAATATATATTCGCTAGAATATTCACTATTTATCAAAAGAGTCGCGAAAAGTTGTGTGATTTTTTATCGTTAATTAGCAGCAATTAACACTTAATGCATGTGGAAAAAATACCTGCGATGTGCATTTTGCATTCCAAACTGAATCGTCGTAAACTCCTCGGGTGGTACGAGATTTTTCGGGGACACTTTCGCGACCATGAGTGGCATGGGGGAAAGGGGTGAGTAAGGCGGACAAGAAGAAGGCAGGTGAGAAAAGAGGGTTGAGAAACGGGGGGAGATACAATGCACGAGGCGTCTCATAGAAACAATGCAACGCGCCGTAGATCACCCGAGACACCCTCCATTAAAAATATTACACCATCTCTTTTTTTTTTGCCCGCGCATAGCCATCTCTTCGCTCTGCCGCGCGAACCCTCTGTATCCCTCTCGTGGCCGGCGACTCGATCTTCCCTTGCCACCCTGCTCCACTTTGGTTGGCAGCCGCGACAGGTCCGAATAACAATGTGCCATTGTTAGACCTACATTCACTGTATCGAGCTCTGAAATATGCAAGCCATGAGGACCGTCGCGCTACAGAGACCGAGTCCTCTCCACGCACCCTTAAGCCGAACGCGCACCCCTCGCTTATCCCGATCCCTACGAGCAGCGAGCTTTATCGCCAGAGGAAATGTTGTTTTCGCTTCCATCCACCCGGACAAAATTTCGGCCCGACAGAGAATATCTATCTCGCGGAACGAACAAAATGTTCATGGATATTATCTCTCGTAACATCATCCATACTTTATCTCTTTTATGTATACAACTGCTTGAAATAGATTGAATTTCGTAATATCGATCATCATACTCTCTGTACGTGAAATATAGTTTATTTGTCTGTTAATTGAATCTGTCATTTTAGAAATCATCGTATTGTCATTGTTTTGTCAAGATTTAAATGTGTAGAGAATTCGAAATTAGATAAATACGGAATAATTTTATTGAAAAACCACATTGACTAAACATTCTATTTCTAAATATCAAATCTGCAAACTGTCATTCGCATGAGAAACAGACTTATGGTGACTTACACTTGATTTTTCTTACTCTGTAAAAATATACTCAATAATGAATCATTTTAGTATGCTGAAAATTAATATTACGTTTGTTTGTTTTTTTAAATGAATTTTGTGTATATTTTTTAACAATAAAGTTAAATATCTTTTGCAAGCTGCAACTATAGAATTCTGTTAGCTACAGAATTTCTTAATTAAAGAACCCTATATTGTATCATATATGTACAAAAATACATTTTATTCAGAAACAACAAATCAATATTTTCAAAATTAGTTTTCTCTTTAAAAATAAGTTTTAAGTGACATGTTCTACTCACTTATGTACGAGATAATACATTTTTATATACCTTTAATTATTTTTTAGTATTATAATAGTTTTTTACTTATAAAATTTCTGAAATGGCCGATTTCATTTGTCAATACATCTGGCAATTTTATTTTTATTATCGAAAATCAATTATTTTATACTTAAGTTCAAACATTATTCTACCTTTCACCTTTGAACCTTCACATCGGTCGCTCTACGAACATATCGCATTATCACGTCAGAAACGAAAAATTGCATGTAATTTTTTTCTTGGCGGTATGGTGGCCGAAATGGATGAACTTTTCGCTGGCACGCGGAAAAACTTTCAGACATGCGGCAATTCAATAGTGCAGACTGCAATTTAACCTAAACGGCCGTGTAATTTAATGTTCAACATTTCCGACAAAAGTAAACTTTTACAGGACGGTTGATTAACTTCCGCATCTATTTATTAATTCACGATTCACGAACGGAGTTCTCAGGACATTTTATGAGTACATTTTATCGCGGCCAGCGGCGTACGGGTGAGCTCGTTTATTTCAACGTATGCGGTATGCCGCAAGAAAAAGCGCGAATATATGCGACTTTTGTCGTGGCTCTGACGTCGTAACTGCATACATCAGCAGTATGCATATGCATGCCTCGCATTCGATGTGAAGATAGATATTCATTACTCCGACAATTATAATATGCGGATGGAATATGAGATAATCGTAATTGCTGACAACGGACGTTATTGCAATCGTTTGCGTAGAGATAATGGACACCGTTATTAGCATGGACACAATAGTTAACCACACCATTCAGATCATTCGATGAAATACGACGTTTCGTGACCTGTTATTGTGACCGAAATGTTAAACAGACAAAGGGGGGGGAGAGAGAACCGTATATTTAACCCTCATTAAAGACGTACGCAAATAGCTAGCAACAAAAGGGAACCTCCTCTTTTTCGCCACGAGTTGAAGGCAGTTAAACGGGGTACCGACCTAATCCATCATTTCCGCACATTCGACGCTCTTTCCGCGTCCTCCGTCATATTTTACCTTCTGCCCGTCGTCGTCGTCGTCGTCGTCGTCGAAAGAGAAAAAGAGCCTCCCTTTGCCGATGGCGAGAAAAATCGAATCCCAGCAACAAATCTGAAAGGTTGCCGTCTCCTCTCTCCCTTGCCCAACTGGAAGAGTACCTCTCCCTTTCCTACACCCACTCTCTGGTATCGGATCTCGGTATCGACGGCTTTGTACGCGTATCGCGAAGCCGAACACGCAAGCCTATTGGCGCTTCACCAATAGTCGGAGTCGAGGCGAGAGGGTCGCCGAGAGAGGTGCGCAAAGATAGATCGTTCAATTTTTTCCCCTTAAACGTGGAAAGCTCGAAGATCAAAAAGTAGGAATGTCTCGGGAGCACGTGTCCTCGACTTTTCGACGAAATTCGACTTCACCGCGTGAATTTTTTAGGTGGGAATTATCTCGCTGTTTCGTGGGGTGATTCGGAAAAATGTCACGCGTTACGCAGGGGTGAATAACGTAATATCCGCGTACGCTGGGAGCAATTTTCTAGGAATGCATAATAGATATATTATATCCTGGCGGTGACGTGGCAATGAAACAAAGGAAGGAAAAAACATTCATGTGACACATCGCCAATAAAGGAATTGAAGAAAAAGTGTACAAACCGGTTTGCTGCCATGGATTCTTTCTCTTCGTCGCAAAATCGACCGAGTACCACCATAGTTCGCTGTACGTTTCGATTACGAACGCACGGTGCGCCAAGAGTAGCTACGACGATTCTGGACGAACTCCCGCACGGCACGAGAGTGGCTTTGGAGGTGTGGGAGGGATGCGACGTGGTGGAAAAGGGGTGACGCTACAAGCCGGGAAGACTGATTATTCTGACTGCAGAAGAGTCCGTCTGGCTGGGTGGGCCACTCCATCATTTTGACAGCGGCGAATCCCGCTCGTAATGTCGTCCAATGAACGCGCGTTCTTTATCCCGCTCGCGAGCGCGAGGTATGTACGAGCTTTTGAAAAAAAAAAAAAAAAAAAAAGGGAGGGACGGGGAAGAGAGCAGAGAAGAAGGAAGAGGGAGAAAGGAAAAGAGGAAAACGAAAATAAAAATCGTGAAAAAGCGAGACTGTCGGGGGTCAAAAAACTCGGCGCGTATAATGGAATACGCGTATCTAAAAGGGGGTGAGAAAACGGTGTCAGGGTTGCGCATGATTGAAATCGATGGCATCGACCCGGGCCAACGAATTTTCTCCCCGGTTCTCCAAACTACGCGCGGTAACGCCACCGACGTCGTTAACGGTGCCGATGCGAACCGGAAACGTAGTACAAAGACCAGTATCGGGCCGCAAGATCGAGCCGTGAACGAATTTAATGGATGGAATTTAATTTGATGGAATCGCATATGGGAGTTTTTTCTCGCTCGAGGCGCTTCCTCGTGTCGTCTGTCGTGTGATGTACAGAGATCAGGGTGAATTGAATTCGAAACGAAATAGACGTGCAAAGCACATTGGGGATATAATAAAAATCAAAGCATTGTAAATGCACTTACGATTTATATGCATATACAGATATATAAATGCATATACGATTCTCTTTGCTCAGCTCCTGCGATGCCTTTCTCCGATTCATGCATCTCGAGAATTTCATCAGTGAAGTGAAACGAAATATTTATTTAGTATACAGAAAAAAATTAGTATCGAAAGTAAAACTAATAAATTCTAATTGACGCAACCAGTGTTTCATTGTATAAGCGACAATCTAAAATATTCTTAAAAAGATTTAATTGTTTCAAATTTTAATGATATTATAAATTTATTTCGATGTAACGATGGTTATATCTAAAGAACACAGTATAATTATTTAATGTTAATAAAATCTTCTTTTGATATTTTAAAAAATGATATCAAGAAGATATATGTATAATAGAAGTGTTTTTATTCTATTTTTGTATACGTCAAAACTTTTATTAAATTTCTTTTAAATATAAATGTGATTTTTTTTTAAATTTTTTTATAATGCAGCAAGATTGGGAAAACTGTAATTTTGATTACAAAATATCATTAAATTAATATTAATATTTTGAAATAAAAAATAAGGGAATTTATTTACAAATTTACTTTAAAAATTTTTAATAATTTACTTCGAAAATACGAACTGCTTTCTCTAAAACAGATTGTCAAAGTGAAATAATTTTATTTTAATTTAAAAATATTACCATTCTCAAAATTGAAAATATTTTCTATTCAACATTTTTTCTTAATTTATAGAAATTATTATTGAATGATGAAAATACATATTTTTGTTTATAGAACACTGTTAAATTTATTATATCAAATTATACTCAATTTCAGTTATTTTTAATCATTTCTATAGATCGCCACTTCTACAATATATTGTTTCATTTAATTAAAACGATGCAGTTAAACAATTTAACTAATAAAATGTATTTTTGACTCAAAATTTATTATTTACTAAGTGAATATGTTATTACAGACATTGTTTACCTTGAAACTAACCACAGAAATGAATTGATTTTCATTTTGACCAATGCACTGAGAAAGAAATGCTGTTGATTCAATTAAAGTCTATATTACGGGCTGTCATTAACATAAGTGATTATCTCATGTATATTTTTATTAACATAAACGCATAAATTATTATTCCAATAATCAAGGCCTTTAATATCAGACTTGCTGTGACAGGCCTGTAATATACTTGTAGACTTTAATTGAATCAATAGCATTTTTTTTCTCAGTGTAAAGTTAAAAATAGAAAATATTATTTAACTCAAGAAATTACCATCGTTGCTTTTACATCTAACAGCGAACTATAAAAAAAAATGTCTTTATGTAAGCAAGTTATCTCTGTTTAATCCATTTCAATACTTCTGTATTGAAAATAAAGGTATTTTTAAACATTCTCTTTTCCCTTTTACAGAGCGTAAATTTTTCAAATTGTCTACAGAGGTAGGACTGGGATTGTTTTCTCTCTTGTTTTCTCCGCCGTTTTCGGATTTAAACGCGGGCCGTCGCTGATGAAGTCCGTCCGATTACTTTTTATTTCGCGCCCTTCGCTGTCCATTAGCCGTGATATACACATCGGCTCCGTCACGGTCGCATCTCCCGTGTACGTATAGGAGCGGAAATTCCATCGCCCTGCACCGGCCGATGAATTATTCAGGAAAAATTTTTGCCCTGTGCTCGTGTAACGAGCGCACTGCACTCTCTTTCCGTGCAGTTTTCTTATCGCGCTCTTCGTCGTTTTTTTAAACGGCGCCTCTTCTGCCTCCCTCATTCACGGAATATTCTGCGGATAGCCGTACTCTGACGTGTTATCCTCGCTCGTTTCGCCAAGAAATCGCGGAACGTTTCCCCGGCGATCCACCGCTGCTGCTTCTCGCTTCCAAGTGTTCATTAATTCTTAATTCCTTCGTTCCGCCTTCGAGCGCATGTTGCACCGCGAAAAGGGTCGTTTCGTATTTCCTCGGAACGAAGTTAAACAATGTATCGTAGAATAATCATCGGGATATTAATTAGAGATTAGCGAGAGAAAGAGAGAGAGAGAGAGAGAGAGAGATGTTTGTTAAAATCCTTATCGTCTATTTCCCGAGAAGTAAAACTGTGCACAAGAGTGCCAGGGGAAATCTCTCGCTAGTTAATATGGAAAAACTTATTAAATTAAGATAATAATTAAGCGTCAGATTCTTTTAGCATTTTTGACTGATAAGCTATCGAGATACTATATTTTCGTAATTAACTAGTTCAAGTCTAATAGGATGCCGCAACTCCGCGTCCGAGTCCAGACGGATTTAAAAGCTACCGGTGATATTCGCGGTCTGCGGAATCCTCTTATTTTCTCAGACACTATTATTTTCTCGGGCAATTCGACAGAGCGAGTTGAGCGGGACTTATTCTCGAAATTTTCATCGCAGTTCTCTCGTTCCATCGAAACAAATAATTCCAGGACGAATGTAATTTATTCGGAATCGCGAATTGAACGCAATTAAGCAATAGGGACACGAAAAGAGGGATAACAATGTCGGAGTAACGTTATTAATCATTCTCGGAGGTTGCTGTCACATTTTCAATAACTCCGACGAGGGAGAGTATCATTACTCAAATTCACTGCAATTAAACGAACGCAGTGTACATCGCTGATCAAATAACTGGTTTCGACAATACAAGTCTATAGAAGAGGAACAATATAAAAAAGACGACAGCCGTCTTGCAGTCATTAATCGTCGTCATCTTTTCCCTTTCAAATTTGAAAGCGCTGTCATTTTAGCGTGAGATACCTGCTTGTATTTTATCGTGAGAATTATTACCGAGCAACATTGTTATTTATCACTCTCATCCAATGCCATCCATCGAGCGCCGAGTCTGAAACGACCTCACGTTTTTGAAAGAGAAAGCCGGAAAGCTTGCCGCGTGGGGGGGATCTTCGCCGCGAGATTGTGAGAATGAAACGAAAAACTTGAAAACACGGGGGTCGGTCTTGAAAGATTCGTAGGCGAACTCCTTCGATCGTGCCGAAGTTTGAAAAGTCTCAGTCTCGAGCCTGAGCCAAGATTCGCTCGGCAAGAAAGATTTATGTAGATCACGACGATGTTAGTGCGAACGGATCGGCTTATTGTACCTACCGCGTGGAGAACGGGTTGCAAATTTCCAGGTAGACCGAGAAGGATGCTGAGGAACATCCGTGGCTCAGACCTTCGCGAAAGATCGCTTGTAAAACTTTAACGCCCGTTTTCGCGCCGCGATGCTTCTAGACGAAGCTTTACGACGTGATCTCGATTACGATCGGATACAACCGCGCCAGGATACAATACTATAGTCTCGAATAACCAGGATCGCCAAGGTCTTGTGGAGTGTCGATCGGAAGTAAAGATATCGATATTTACAGTTTCATGAGATGATTCACTTGCTTTGTAGATAGTTGCATGGATACTTAAGTCTTCACTACGCCTATGTAAATATCGAAACTGACTCATATTTTCAGTAATTAGGGTTGAAAAATGTTTCCTATTTTGACTCTGATCAGCAGTTTTTAATATTGGCCTCTAATAACCTATGATGTTGCTATAATGTTAATAATAATTATATTTATTTCTATATATGTACCAAAAATATATCTGTATAATTGACGTAAACAACTACAAACGATAGTTCTGTATATCAAGGAAATACATAGAATTATAAATATAATTGTTATTATTATTACTTACATTGTAACGGAGTATATATAATGAGCATATATATATAAAATAATGGAATCCCTAATCATAATTATTCTATCATGTAATTATAACAGTCGCACAAATATCAAACACTTTTCTTTCAATGTAAGGTGGATGTTCAAAATTAAGAAGACGAGGGTGAGGATAGAAATAAGGCTGCAACGAGTAATGGAAGGTTATGGTAATGTTCTTAGTCTCGGCACTCACCGTTAGTTCCGGGGCCGAGCTATCAAAGGGGGATAGAAACTACCCCTAGGAGTAGTTATTTCACCCCTTGAAAGCGGCTTCGGGCAAGTGCATAGTCGCGGTAACGATCCGGACCGAGGCGTTCCGCCGCGGCAATCTCGTAGACCCCGGAATGCAGGCCGCGCGCGCGTTACGGATCACAACATTCTGGGGCGATACTTGCAGCTTTATCACTTACCAGTTACATTTTTAGCGGAATTCGTAGATATACGCAAGGGTAGGTGAGCCCTTAGGTGAGAGACAGATAATTTTTCATCTCGAAACGTGTCCGGCCTCATGAAATCGGGTTCATGAAATGGACATTAAGGAAAAGAACGTATAAGAACGTGAGAATTGTAAGTGTAATGCGAGAGTGGAATATGAGCTGTAATGTGGAGTATAAGTGGAATATAAGCAGTAGACGTGAAAACACTTGACTGATTAAACTTGACGGAGAAGAATCAATACGAGATAGCAAAATGTGATCGGAAATAAAGAACGTTTTTAAGGCTCTTGTTCAGCTCTGAGATTGTACTGTCTCAGATTGTGACGTCAAAAGCGAGAATATGCAATAAAGATTTCTGCATAATATATTAATATGGAAGTGTGCTTCAGTAAAACAACATTTAAGTAATCCGATCGAACCGGCTTATAAAATATTCCGAAAACTCTTCTTTTGTTTCGTTAATTAATAAATAACCATTTATCTGGAAATGAATTATGGATAAACAAAAACAAAATAAGCTGTATTCACTGATAAAATGTCAAATTAATAATATATGGAAGTAAATATTTCATTTCTTCTCTCGAAACAGGAAGACAATTTTCAATATATTTTATAAGTCTGTTGTATCGATTGCAAATGGTGTTTTATTGAAAAATATTTCTATTCAAATATAATTTGCAAGAAGTTTTATTGTGTATTTTCTCGCTTTTGACGTCACAATATGAGATAGTAGTGATGAGTGAACAGGAGCCTTAATTATGTCGCGATACCGAGAATAAGAAACAAAATTATTTATTTTAAAACACTAATTCCAAGTTTTGTGATACATTTACTACAAGGATAAAAATAATCGTCAATAATGCATGATTATATCAGATTTATGAATCAATTATCTTATGGCTAAACTCACCATTTGATCGCCCGGTAAATATAAAAGTGTGAAATATAATTTTTATTGTTTGATAATCGTAGTATATCGCGCGAT
>NW_017304228.1:5220208-5226328 GCF_001594115.1 Trachymyrmex septentrionalis | reverse complement strand
CCCCCCCCCCCCCCGTATATCATCGGGTTTGTCGAGCACCGTAAAATAACGGCTGCTGTCCGTTATTTCTTCGGGCTTCTATCATGCAGTTCGCGATAACAATAATTAAGATTATTATTTCACGGCGGGAGTTTCGAACGGGAATTGTAGTTTTCGGGCAATTGTAGAGAAGACTCCTTCCTCTTTTGAGGATCTTTCTTTAGCGGCTTAGAGAACGGCTTTAATTGAGCCTTTCCAGACCGCGCTCGCAGATGGTGACTTTATTATCGACATTCAGTATAATTAAGTCTGTCTAAGCGGCGGGAAGGCAGTAGATCTCTTCCGCCTTGCCATCGTAATCTACAAGCACTGGAACGCGTCCGTCTTTCAACGTTATATTGACGTTTCTCTCTCGTTGAACGATACACGTATTTTTATTGCACAAAAAATTGCGGAGAAAATGGACGTAGAGTACGATTCAGGGCGAAAAAATGTGTAGGAAATGAAAAAAGATATTTTATTTATTTAATTGCAATTCTCATTCGGAGCCATCGTGCGTAATTAAATAATGCATAATTTATAGACGCAAATTTTTATTTCATTTGCAACGTGAATTCTGCGAAATGCGTGAATAATTTTCCGCAAAAATGACGGGGAGCTTTAGCACGCGGTGCAAGTTGGTACGCCATAATTCTAACACGAGCACAATATTATAATTTTAATTAGAAACTAGTTAATACACACCCGTCGTATATAATAGTAAATATTTAGTATACGTTCTCCGTACATGCGGCTGTTTATTTCGATATAAATTAATGCGGCCAGTCGTGCAGATGATGTGTAACTAAAATAAGATGATGACAACTGTAACTTCGTTATTAATTTCATGCTACGTTCTCGAGAGCGCCGCTAATGGCTACGACGCGATATAATGGAAAATCTTTGCGTACGAGGTCGAGAGATTTATCGCAAATCCGAAGAGTTTATTACGGAAGATGTAGAATATTATCCCGCGGCATAATTAGCCGCGCGCGAAATTCACCGGTGTTCGCACCAGCAATAAATACACTGGATGAACCGACTCTCTCCGGCGACCAAGGAGCAAATAAGCACACCCCTATATCCTTTACGCGATATTTGATTTCCGTTCTGATAAACGGGCAAATCAAATTAGATTTTCCAGGTGCGTACTCGAGCCGGAAAATTTCTTTCGCGGCGGGACTTGATGAGATTCCAGAAATCTCTCGATATCGCGTGCCTCTCGCGGAAGATGCACGGTTTCGATAAAAAGGATTGCAGGCGGTCCTGGGAATTCCTTTGGAAAAAAAAAAAAAAAAAAAGATGGAAACAGAGGATGGCGGGATGGAAATAAGAGCGAGAAGCGTCGGCACGAATTTATGTTCCGCACGCATGGAAATTTATGGGCCGCTAATTGGGAGGGATGGGATCGGCATCGAGGTGAAAAGATGGGAAACGGAGATGGAACGCTGGAGTGCGAGAAGCCGGGGATGTATGCCGCGCACAACTTTTAGGATTAATTCCCGGATAAAATGGCCGGCCGCACGCCATCCTTACGGCCGGCGAACAGACCCCCGACCGGGGAGGAAACAGCCGTCAGTTAACGTTTGTCAGGTTAATTAATTAGCAGCTGGCTGAACTTTCTCTTCGTCTCCCCTGCCTTTCTCGCTTTCTTCTCTCTCGATACCGGGACGTGAAAATTAATCTTTCCTTCTTCAAGAAAACGCGGCGGTCTCGAATATCATTCGTCGCGAAGGGTCATCGGGACATTTTGCCGAGCCACTTTATTTATACCTCTAAAGGCTAAAGCGAAACTAATTTCATGTTAGAGCGATTTAACGGTGAAATGGATCCGTTAACATTTGCTGCAAATTATTCATATCGCAAGTAAGCGCAAAATTAAAAATCAAGGTAGCTATGCTTTAATTATCTTTAATGTTTTAAGACGAGGCAACATTTGCCGCATCTCGGTCTCGTTCAGATTATTCTTGACATTTCCACCCGCTTTCGTCCATTTTAATTGGGCTATTTTTATCCCGCTTAATTCACGTCCAGTTCTTTTGTAAAACATTTACGTTGCAGTTAGAAACACTTATACATCATCAACATTGCAGGGCAGGGCCGGAAGCCGCTTCGGATCTGAGCGGAAACTCGACTAAACCGCGAATGCACGATGCAAACTTCAATAAAATTGCTCATAAAATTATTAGTGAGTACGGTCGGCAGAGTAATAATATCCGCCGTGCTTGCGACGAGGTCTCGATCTGCTTTACATCGCAGTTAAACGAACGCACGCATGATGGCGTCGAGGTGTAAATGAATTACGCGTTAAAAAAACTAGCGCTCGAACGCAGCCGTCAAAAACGGAAGCGTTTGTTACAAGTGTTGGTTGGTTGGTTGGTGTAAAGAAAAACGAGGGCGCGAGATGAGCCGAGGATTTAGCATGCTCGTAAATTCCGCGTAAGATTTAACGTGCACAGCGAAGGAAACACTGGCTATTTAACTATTCATTTAGCCTCGGTGTACTGTATCCGCGAGAAACGATTCAGTATAACTTTTTACATAAACAAAGATTCACACGTTGCTGCTGACTTTTTCTCTTTTTTTGGAAAATTTCAAATATACCTGCGAGTTATGAAGCATTTTTATACGCTGCGATATATTTCTTTTTCCCCGATCCCTCCTTTCTTCTTCTTGATACATCTTGAGACGTGATTATGAAGTTAAAAGAAAAGACGTTATCGAGCTCACATCTTTTTCATAACAAATATTTAAGGATTACAAAACGACATCTGGATTTTTAATTTTTTAATCCGTTTGAGAACACGTAGTTCAACATCGCTACAAAAACGACAGCTCTTGCGTTTAAGAGCGCCTCTCGAAATAGAATTTTACTCCTTCGCCGTGCACTCGGGTTATTTCTTCCGAATTGTTGCGATCATCGTTTGCTGCTGAAGAACTGTATTCTGTAGCTTGGTTTTACTTCTCGCTTTTATGTCCTTTTTCAATGCGTCGTATTTTTGAGCTCAAGACACGTTGCGGTTAAACGTTGCATCTTCTGAGCATAGCATATTCACGATTACATTTTTTCCATGAAGATGATATTGTAGTTACGTGTTCTTAATTGTGTGTCAGTCTTTCCGCTTGTTTATCGGTTATTCTAAAATGTCACAAGATTGTAATGTGTGAAAATACAACTATAAATAACGAAAGCTTACTCGGTATAAGATAGATCTCTTTGTTTGAATATTTTGCTGTGAATTTTATATACATGTATAATTTTGCAAAACTGCGCGCCGACATATTTTTAGTCTTGAATTGCAATCATAAACAAGACTGGAGTAGTATATCACAAATTAAATTGCCAACCAGTTTGATAATTATATTGATACTAATAAGCACCTTAAAAACAGCAAATAGTTTGTTGTGAAAAATATTACTTTAGGGATTCAAACCCGGATCTTCCGAAATCACAATAAGTATTATGTAAGGACACGTATTGCTTAAAGCAAGTGAAATAATTGAAATGTCATAAAGACATAACTAAGTAGCCGGTGTAAGCTACAACGTTTGAATATTTCGGTGCGAATTTCATATACCATACGTGTCCAATTCAGCAACTCCAAATTGCTTCGGTCGATCGTCTCCGTTTAATACGGGAATAGTCACCTGGAATATTTTTGCATCCCAGCGGCGTAAAATTGTGAATTGTCGTAAAATATTGTTTTGCATGGATATTGTTTGACATATTTTTTTTTCAATAACTATTCTTTATGAACTTTTAAATGTGCAATTTGAAAATGTGCAATAAAAAAGCGTTACATTAATAAAATTCTTTTTTTTTTTTTAAATATTGTTATAATATATAAATTATTTAACGTGCTTATTTCGTTTAATATTTGTTTGGTTTCTATTTACTTTTTTCAGAAAATCATGATTAAATTAATACCCATAATATTCTCAAACGCTAATAAATCGGAAAACAATCAATAATATTCAATACGTTGTTAATAACAGTAATTTTAATTGAAATGTAAAAACATATAAGGTGATTGATTACGTAAAAAAATAATAATTTTTTACATTGAAAGAATGTACTAAATTTTAATAGATCATTTTTATTTGAATAGTATCAACTAAATATGAAAATATATTTAATATAGGAAAATTAATTTTATTTAGCTGTCTATTTTTTTAAATAAATATTTATTACTATAAGTAAGTGTTTAATTGGTATTATTCAAATAAAATTTATTATTATATTTTTTCTCATTGCTCTCACTCCCAAATTAAAAATATCATCGTGGAAATTGCTACGCGAAGCTGTATGTGTTCTTCATTCCAATCTTATCCGAAATGGCTTCCCATATATAGAAAACAGTAACATGAATTATAAATAATAATCAATTCCTCTTTATATTCTGTTCTTCTTTTATTTATTTGTTGAAGCTGTTCTTGTATCTACCTATAAAAAGTCTATGAGGTTATATTAAGTTCGTATCAGATCAGAAATTAAGGTTGTGATCTGATTAGAATTTAGCTAATCAGAAGAAAGAAAATTAATATCAACTTAGTTAATTTTGCTTTGTGTGTGGATTGATGAAATTCCAATTCGATCTCAGTTGAAATCTGATACTCGTATGAATACTTTACGTAAAGTATAGCTTAAAATTAATTTTCACTTAAACGCGTATTTGTAGGGAAATCTTTGTGTCTATCTAATAATCAGCTCGTTATTTACATCTAAAAATTTAGGTATCCAGCAACTCTGTGCGAACTAGGAAACGAGATCATTTCGCGTCGCCGTGGAAATTTCGTTAGGATACGCTCGAGAGAAGTTATTTTTACGAAGTCAGATTTAGGAGCTTCGCTCGGGCGGGTGCCGCGCTTTAATCTACATCGAAATTCTAATGTGGCGCGTTTCTTTAGCATTTTATGCTAATGCTTGCCGCGTCGTACCCCCTTAAAGTTCACTTTGACAGCTTTACCGGCAGCGGCAGCTGATGAAAACGGCGACGGTTTGCGAGACGCATTTCATACGTGCGAAAGATGGAAAGAATGAACCTACGTCAAATTTCTAGCACGGTTTTAAATTAATTGAACGACTTTATCTTTAGAAAATTATATAGGTATATTTTAAATCCAAAAAAGTATTTTCTAGATATTTTGATAAATAAATTTTTTGCAGCGAAGAAATATTACCTTAAATCTTCTCAAAGTGAGATGTATTTATATATTCTATGTAAATGTTTCACATTTAATTAATTATCTAGTCAGAATGTATAACGCATCAAATAATTATCTGACAATTGTCATCCTGTAAATTGATAAAACAAAGTCTTGTAAATCGATTGTTGTAGAATTTGCACGTTGCCACAATTTCTTTTCCAATCCACTTCTCTTTCGATCTAATATCAGGGTCGAATTTACCGGGTGTTTCATTCAGCGAGGCTCAGAAAGACACGGTTCCTTTTAATAACCCACCAGCGCCATCGTCCATTATACGGCTCTCACTTACAAAGTATAATATCTCCTCGTTTTTACACTTAGTATGCGTCCAATTTTAATACTCTTGCATCTATTTTCGTTTGCTCTCCCGCGTTTCTCTCCGTTTTTCTTCTGACGCTCGCTCTTTCTGCTTCTCGCTTCAAAGAAATCATTTTCTATTCCGCTTCATCACGCTCAGCAGACACGCCGAGAGAGAATTTCCGTGATCTGTATATCGTGCGAAGAAGGAGGATCATGCATCGCATCGAAGTCAGTAAGGTCATTCATGATGTATTCTTTAAACCAGGAAATTTCCAATTATTTCACTTCCCCGACACAATAGCTTCTTTTAATAATATGATTTTATGCAAATTATGTTTAAAGGAATCTTCATTTGTGTTACAATTTGAAGATAAAGTCAAAGGTTTTTGTTATTTCCAGGAAACTTTTTTATTCCTCTGCAATGAAAGCGTTCCAATTTCAGACACTGCAAATAATTTCTCACATACAAAAGTAAAAAAGCTTTGATATTTATTTCATTAACAGTTTAATATACGCTTTAAATTTCGTTCGATATTAATAAAAGTGATACGTATATTGCATAACGGAAACAGAACATTTTTATATATCGATGCT
>NW_017304228.1:5214031-5220108 GCF_001594115.1 Trachymyrmex septentrionalis | reverse complement strand
ATATATATATATATATATATATATATATATCTAATTAAAGGCTTATTGTACAAAGACTTTTATTATTATAATATATTAATGTTGTTATTATTATTATATTGTGCTAACAATAAAACAATTAATGTAAATAAAGTCTTCAATTATTCGCCTCTATACGAAGTCCTAAAAATACCAAAAAGACCAAGTTCGATGAAAATCACTTCGTCAGTAAAGTAAAATTTGTATCGTTCGGAACTTTGGCAATTTGTATCTTCAGTACTTTGGGCGACGCGTAAACGTCGATCGCAGTTAGTTCGTTCCTTCGAAGTTTGCTTAATTCGTCTCCACTTCTCTTCTCTGTTACAGAATTCGAACAACCAGGTCGCGATCGCTGGACAAAATCAGGTGTCCGGACCTGGCGAGACTCAGGGCGGACCCAACACCGTACTCCGAGTCATCGTGGAGCACCTGCTCTATCCGATCACTCTCGACATACTCTATCAGGTGAGTGAACAATGGTGCCACCCGGTACGTGACGGCCGGCTCATTTATTATTTCTTCGTTTTATATTGAAAGCGGTCGCAGTCGGTACGCTGAATGCAGTATCGCGTGTAATGAGACGATGAATTATATACATATTCAAGTACATACACGCGTGTATGTATGTTAGGTAGGGACGGAAATTTTTTTACGAGCTTCTATGTGACTGCGGCGTGTTGCGGGAATTTTTTTTTGACAATTTTTTTGTCGGTTCAGATTCGAGAGAGAGGGGGAGAGAGAGAGAGAGAACTCATAGACTGTCGTAAAAATTATGAAAACAAAAGAAAAATATAACTTTGCACGCAAACTGTGTGTTCGCGTGTTGCCAATGAAGGGAAAGTGTCCCTAATTGGAGGACGCAGGGCGAACGAAAGGGCTAACGTAATTTAACTTCGACGGAGGCCGAAAAACATCGCGCGCGCACCGAGAGAGTTGAATTAGTCGAATTTCGCAGACAATCCCGCGGTCGTTAACTCGCTCACGGATATTTGATCAACGTTTACAAGTCGGGCGTGAATTCCGCTTGATTAATCCGCGCGGCGCGCGGAGTTGCGGCCGCGGCGAAGTTACATCGCGCTTTACATATTGAGTGCCTCGTTGCGAGCGGTACTCCGGCGACTGTTTGCAGTTTTAAAATTGAATATACGCCGGTAGCCCCGCTGAGATAACTGAATTCTAAATAATTGATTGTTAAAATTATAGAATAATCTCCTTGCCGCGACCACCAGAATTGTGGTCGGGATTTTGCCTGGCGCATAGCAATACACTTTGCGCGATATTCGTAAGACGCTAATTGCACCTGTCGCGGAATCGCGCGCCGAATACTTGGAAGGTAGTGAATTAAATTGGAACGGTTCTAAACATCGCACCGCGATAACAAGGTTTATGTATGCAGATTCATGTAAAATACGTGTTGTATAAAAGTAAATTTATTCACGAAGAAGTGTGAGAGACAATCAAATAAAAGAATTTGATGGAGTAATAAAATTGATAGTCTTATATTTTTCTGTAGAACTTCTTCACATCTCTCATTTTCGTCGACAAATGCGCGCATTTAGCACATAATTTACACATATATCAGGAATATAAGAAATAAATAAAAGAATTTTACAGTTTAACTAAATTGATGAGTCTTACGTTTTTGTAGAGTTCTGTATTTACACTTGTATTAATAAATGCACTTAGCATACAGTTTATGTTACATAGATTCATAGAACCTAAGAAATAAATAAAAAAAAGTCTTATGGAATATGTAGAGAATAATCAAATTCAGAGTTTTATATTTTTGTTTTAGATTCATATTCACATTTCACTTTTATCGATAAACGCACGCATATTTACGTTCTTACGAAGGTGAAGTGTGAATACAAATCCAAAGCTCTATCAGTTTGATTATTCTATAAAATTCTATTATTGGATTATCTTTCGCTTCTTCTCCGTGATCAATTTACTTTTACAACATATAACAGAAGATTACGACTTCGGAAAGTAATACTTCGTAATCTTAAGCCGAAAAGGAGATCGAAAAAAATCATTTAATTGTAACGTATGACCTTTTTCATTATTTTCACGTGTAATTTTCTCATTCATGAAAATAAAACAGCTCGTAATCTTGCGAGGGGCGCGCTATTTGCCTCTTGGTAGGAAAACAAAAGAGCAAATATCGCTGGTCATCATTAAGGGCGGGCGAGCCTTATTCCTGAGGGTATACTGGATAACAGGATAACTGAAGTGCTTCCGGTTCGGGTTGAGTGGCCCATGCATTTTTAAGCGTGCTCAATAGCGCAGCGAATAATATTCTCGGTGATGATGGTGTACGTACACGAAAGCCAGTCTTTCTTTCACAAGTTTGTGAAAGCAGGATGTTTACGGCTTGCCACGCCATCCTTAACCGGCGATATTATTTTTACATCAATAAAACGAGAGCAGCAAGCAAATTCGTGTATCAAACATATTCTTTGCTAATAAATTTTGATTTGCGTTCGTGACAAATTTTTATTGTCTCACTGAATGAGTGCGACGATAAATTGAAATTGCCGAAAAATATGAACAGTCAGTGTTGAAAAATAGACAACGATGCAATTTGTTTCATATTCCAAAAATTGTCGAAAAATATAGCTGACAAGCGAAAATTATTACTGAAAAACGTTTGCAGGATTCGTATCACGTTGATCGCGGCATAGAGGATTTTTTTTTGCGTTTCTTCGAATTCCCTTTTGAGGAATCGCGAATGCGAAATAAGGCGTCTAAAGAAACTATCTTTAACGCTATCGATTTATCCGGAGCGTCTGGAATATAGGGTGGCGTTTCCTTTTTTCTCGCGTGGAATCAGGTCGTTGCGAAACGGAGAGTGGCGCGGGAGCCGCACTAAGCCGATAATGGACCGGGCAGAAAACATTCCCGGATTACCAATCGACGATTGGCCGGCTACATGTTCAGCCGTGTGTAAGTAGGCTTATACCGACGGTTTTGGCAAAAGCGGAACTGGATTTGTGTCTGGCTGTTCGCGACTTGTAATCAGCTCGAGAGATTAACCCGCGTCAAAGCCAGCCACCTGGAGCTTACTTATTGCTCAGACGAATCCTTCGATCTGTTGGGGGGTATCGTATGATTTTTTTGTGTTGCATGTATATAAGAAGAAAACGCTTGTTGTACGGACACTTATCTCAAGAAATCCGGATGAACCGTAAAATGACTAATTCGACTTGATGAAAATACGAGCCAGAGAGATAAACATTTAACTTTGCACTCGAGTTTCACTATGTGATTAATGCCCGTTTCTACCAACGTGAATTAACTTTAATTTAAGTTCAGCTTACTCTTCATCTTTTTCTAATTCTTGAAAAAGATGAAGAGTTAGTTTAATCAAGATTAAAATTAAACTACACTGGTAGAAATTGGATTAGTGGGAAGCGAATTACATATCAAAGTCCGTTTATATAAGTTGTCTTTAAACCTTGAAATTTTAATTATTTCATTTTACGCTCCACTTTGAAATTTTAACGACGCGAATGAGTTTATTGGATTCTGTACGTTCTGTGCGCCGCGCGCGCTTTCCCGAAGTCTGATCAAAGCTTGACTTGTTCTACTGGATATAATCCGACGATGCTTTGGAGGAGGAAAGCGTTTGTTTTGTTTTTTTTTTTTTTCAAAACGGAGGCTCAGGCGGATTGCTTCGAAATTCTTATTTGCCTCTATATTTATATATTCTTGTATTTATTATTATATTATTTCATGTTTCTCACAACGTTGAAATATAATAATAATAATAAATTGCAGATTATGAATAGAAATATAAAGATTATGTACAGATACTCTTTCGAGAATGTATTTGCATCTAAATAAAAAAGTCACACACATATTGCGACGTACATTTTACTGTTAATTTTATTATTCGCTTCTTCTTAAGACAAAGAGAGCTTCATGAAATTTCCATGTGTCTCCCTGGATTTCTCCTAACTTCGCTGACAACAGTCGCAAATGCGGTTTCCCCAGTTCTTGTGTGTTCAGGACTTCGATTGTTTCTTCCGGCCGAATTGAATTTTAACTTCGTTCTTTATTTGTTCCCGGTTTGTTGCTCGGTCGCCGCGACCTCCTCGCGCGATTAACCGACCGCCTCCGGCGACGAAGCCAATTTACGTGGCGGCGGTGGTGTTTCTTTCACCACCACTACTCCCACCCCTCCCTCTCGCGTCTCTCCGTCTTAGAAATCCTCCTCCGATATTTAACTTTACGATCTCCTGAGCCGAGGCGGCTAAATGCCGCGAAAAGTCTGCCCTCGCGGAGCGGAAACTTCTCGCGCGACCCCGCGGGAAAGAGAAGAAAGGTTGCGTCCTGGGAGAGTTGTGAGAAAGGGATGCAGGTGTTTAGGCGCGTATTCTCGGTGCGGAATACGGCGCTCTAAAAACTTTGTAATCCAGCCGATACCATTAGTCGGCGTTCTTGCGAAAATTCTTAATGACCCTTGAACAAGAATGTGTCGCGCGGAAAAAAAGGATTGAACTTATGGAGTTTTCTTTGTAGAGTTTTTCCTCTTTATTCCTAGTTATTAGGGATCTCGAGTTAACGTACAATAATTTTAATGAATTGCAATACAAGTTCTAGGGCTGGGCGGCTCTTTAATTAACAGCGTAATTATTTTGCGGATTTTTGTATTTAGTATTAGGATCAATATTTTATATATTAATATTATTCGAACGAATAATATATCGATAACGATAATCGAACCGTATAATGACAGTGCGTGCCTTCTCTGGCATCATCAGATTAATTATATTTATAGAAATCTATTTTGTTATTAATTTCACGTTTTCGTTCTATAAAAAAAGTTAGAATGCATGATAGGTCGTTCTAAGAATTCTTTCCTAAATCCGATTACGAGACCAGCGGATGGAAAGAAAAGCTCTATCATCGTGAAACGATGGCGATTCGAACGAGCCGTTTTCTTCGCAGTAATTTCTGCTCTGCGTCTTTTCTTCGCGATGCGTTAGAAGAATCCATCGCATTTTTTCTCCAGCTATCACTCCGCGCTGATCTCGAGAGCGCGTCGAAACTTGAATGTAAAACCGATCGTAA
Source organism: Trachymyrmex septentrionalis (assembly GCF_001594115.1). NCBI lineage: Eukaryota > Metazoa > Arthropoda > Insecta > Hymenoptera > Formicidae > Trachymyrmex > Trachymyrmex septentrionalis. Next base: position 5,215,014 of record NW_017304228.1, on the reverse strand, counting down.
CGTTGGCAGATACGCGCGGAACGTAAAGGGAGAGACGGTAGGCTTTTTAACATTTACGTCCCGGTTAAATGGTCTGGCAACTTCGTCGAGATACACGGTATAAACTGCCACTGCTAGGACCCAACATCTGCCACCTGGGGACGCTCTAAATCTCATCTTATTAAGGCCCGTGCCAGTCTGAAATAGCGACCGCAGCATCATCGGCGACGAATGAAAAAGTGATTTCGCAAAATGCGGCAGATTTAATTATCCTTCTTTCATTACTTTTTTTCTTTTAAAGCCGCCGACCAAACCAGTCTTCTTGATAAAAAGTTACTTTAAAAATTACAGCTGATGAAATTGCTCTAGATAAAGTTACACTCCGGAATCACATATTATGTGGAGAGGTTTTGGAAATTTTTAATTTTATTTTTTCATTAGTTTCTTTTTTGTCAAAATTATAATTTATATATTATATAAATACAAAATAATATATTATATCGATAATATAGAAGGTACAGCTGTGGTAAAAAGTATTGGGCATCTGTAATTTTTTTATTTATCTGGAATTCTTTTATCTGTATAATTTTCTACTGGTTATTGACATTATACATAAGTTCAAAGAGTTCTAAAACAAAAAATGAAATTTACAACAAATGTCGTAAATCAATTTTTGAACTAAAATGTTAAATAAGGTACCTAGTATTTTTGACTAAAGTTGTATTTATAGATACAAATACAACTTTAATATATACATATGAAGTCAGCACAATTCAACGAAATTATAAAATATATTATTAAAGAGATAAATTCGATATATATTTAAAAATCGATGATTTATCCTGACATTACAAATCATTGAAGCTTCATATAAATTAATATTGTGGTTTACATAATGAAAATTATTTGAAATCGTGAATTACATATAAATGCGAGATGATGGATTTTACAAATGGACCGTCATCTAAATTTTATGTTCAGTAAAATGTTTTCTGCACACACAC
>NW_017304228.1:5208523-5213931 GCF_001594115.1 Trachymyrmex septentrionalis | reverse complement strand
CACACACACACACACACACACACACACACACACACACACACACACACACACACACACAGACACACGTGAGAAGAGTCCTACGTAATATTTTTTAAATAAAAGCCATTGGTAGAATTATCCGAATATACGGGGTGTTTCTCATGAAACTCTCGAGATGGCAAAAGCAACGAGCGAAACAATGGATATAGTAAATTAATCGTTCGGCGATGGTCGGCAGTTTCGCGATGTGATCTCGATGGAGAACGGCGACGGAACCCAAAGAACGGTGACTCGAAAAAAACCAGGAAGAGAGTGTGAAAATGGGCGATGAAAGGGGAGGAGTCGAAGTTAGCGCGTACAGAGGGCAACATTAATCACCTGCCTCCTCGTCCTGTATGATTAATGGCTGCTGGTAACCGTCTAATGTCTCGGTTCGATCGTTCCGGTTGTTCGTTCGTGTACAAACAAGCGCTTCAGGGCGCGAGTGTTTTACGCCTTCAATCCGCTGGAAGCTTCAACTCTACTAAAATGTGCAATTATAACGATTAACGTTGCATAGATCGAAGCGGTTATTTCAATTGTTGCGTACTTTTTAATTAAACGTGAAAACGTCCTTTTTCGTATTTCAACTGATATTCGAGCGTTGCAGCTTACAAGAGAAGCGGCCACGTTCGGACGAGTGTCTAGTTTAACTCTCCGAAACTGAACTCCAAAATCTATAACGCAGTTACTGATGCTGGAGTTATCAGACTATATCGCTGCTTTGATAGAAAAATGACGCATTTCGAAATTAGTAACCCTTCAGGAGAACATTTTTTTTTTTAATTCTAAATTGGAATAGCGTTTTAAGGAATCTTTTGAGTAAAAATGGCATAATTTTAAATCTTCTATATCTTTTTCTGAGAAAAATTTCTTTTTCAACCATCAGAAAATTCTGATTTGTCCCAGAAATTTCTGATTTTCAACTAGAATTTCAATCAATGCAATTTTTTTCCCAGTATATTTTAACACTGATATTTTTTTATGGCATTTAACTAAAAAAAATATCTTTTTTATAAACATCCTGAGAACGATAAACGACACTTCCATCTCTTAGCGATAAATTGAAAGAGTTACAAATTTTTGATTTTACAATATCGTTTTCCAATAAAAAAAAAATACGTTTTTAAAGTTGGTTTTCTACCGTTAGCTGAAAAATGCTAATTTTTATAATAGTCATGTTACCTTTCCATTCAAGTCGTGACGTATTGATTAAAAGATACTAATTAATTTCAAAGACTTAAATTGTGACATAACTGATATAAAAATTGAACTGGAAATTATAAAAATTCATATAAAAATATAATTAGGCAAAATCCTGCCTTAACCGATTATGGCTCTGTTCACTTATTTATGTTAAACATTTCTCAGTCTATTTTTACTTAATATTGTTTATAAGAAAGAATGAATACAACTCTCTATGTAAGTGTATTTTAATAACGGTACGATAATGTAAATTTGCACATGTAATATGTAAAGGTGTAATTGAGTGGATCTAATAGATTCATCGTCAGCTCCGGAGGGATGTAATTGAATGAGTTCAATAGATCCACGTCAGCTCCGGAGGGTTAAACATATGTCATGAGTATCGATGCATTCGTGACTGTATAAATTTCTACATAAAGTACCTCGTTGTGCGGGATGACAAGGGCGTTTCGTGATAATCGACGAAGTTTCACGATATTTATCTCAAGTTTGCTCTGAATTACGCCCCGTTCCCGTTATTCATGTTAATGGAGGGTGAAATTGCGTCATTGAAAGTGCGGACTTGCGAAGGAGAAAATGGGTGAGAAAAAGAAAATGATTTTCGCGACAATATCTTCGATGGCGTTGTGCTCTCGCCGACACAAGGATATTAAAAGTTATCTCGCTAATGGGCAACGCCTATGACACAGCTTTTGAAAGCCTGCTTGTGGTCTGTACGGCCCTATAGTTACATCAGGATGCATTTTGTAGCGATTAATAATGCAGCCAGCATTAACACAGTCCCAGTTTATATATCGCATCAGCTACGCGCAACTGCGCAATATGCACTCTAAAACCTTTTTATAGGATTTGTGAAATTCTCGCACGCAGGTTACAAATAAGTTGATATAAATGTAATTGTTTCCATTAATTGTGTTAAATATAATTATTCCCATGAATTTTATTACAATCACAAGCTTTTAAAAGATACAAAAAGCTCTACGTGACTGTTTTTTTTTTTTTTTTTTTCCAAAAATTCTGTACTTGAACCGGTTTCAAAATTTGCAATATCTTCTTTCCTTTTTTAAAAATATACAGCCTTAACCAAAAAGAATTAGATATCGTATTAACCATTATTTGATTTTACTTCCAAAATTGATTTATGATATTTCTAAACTTTTTTATTTTTTGTTCTAAGAATCATTTCAACTTATGTATAAAGTCGGCAATCAGTAAGAAACAATGCAGATAAAAGAATTCCAGGTAAATAAAACAGATATAGATGCCAAATACTTTCCAAGGTACATACTCTAAAAAATATTGGTGTGGGATTTAACATTATGTGATGTTTACATAGTTCTCACTGTTGGTATTAGTATGTATTAACCGTGTTGGTATGGATTTGAAATTTCTCGTGTTTATGTCAACACTGTTACAGTGTGGATCTAAAACTTACGGTTATTTAAAACTTAAATCTACATGTTGAGATTAATACATTGTACAATACATTAACATCACACGGTGAGAATTATGTACACAGAAAAAGACTATTCTTAAATCAACCATAATATACTATATGTATAAGCAAAAATATTGCAATATTGCCTCAAAGATTTTAGGCTTAATCTATAATAATTAAATTTATATTTATGCAAGATTTTTGATTAAGCAAGCCTTGTATTGAATGCAAAGTAATACTTGCATCAGTACAAATCGTTCAATCAAATCACGACTGAAATCTTTGAAGCAAGATTATAATATCTTGGCTTATACATGTATGAGTAAATAACGGCCGATTTAAGAATAGTCTTTCCTCTGTGTAGACATGATTTACATTCACATCTATATTTTTTGGAATGTATGTTATTAATTCCTGCAGCTTGATCTCGTAAAAGGATTCGATTTTTCGTACGTTGGTCTCACAATAGGAGGAAAAATCCATTTCGCCCTCACCGTGATCGCGAATAGCGGACTTCTCTCGGGTCGAGAAAAATTGATCTCGCGCGTAACTATAATTGCACGACTCCCGAACTGCAATCGTTGCGGCCACGATACGAAACATATTTCCCGAAAGAGGAAAAATCCGCGCAACTTCCAGAGAAACTTTTGCGGAAATCCCTATCCATTTCTCGCGGAAGTCCGCCTGCCGCGTCGCGCCCGGTGTCGGCGAGGGGAAGGGAATAAGTTCGAACCTTTTCGCCCGCAAACTCCGACCTGCCGTCAGACATCGGGACACCCTCTTGCCCTCCCGTTGTCGCCGGGTAGTGCCCCTTTCCTCCCACGAGCCGTCGTGTCTAAATGAATAACGACGGATCGCCGCGACGCGGGAATTGCGTTGCTGCTATCGCCGTTATTGCATTACGGAAACCGCGGAGATACCGACCGGCAGCGGGCCGATAATCGAGCACGCGAATTAATAACTGTTACATCAATCAATACCCCGGCGGTAATGGGCAGCTTTTGCGGAATGGGGATGGGATGAATGCGACGGAATGGGAGGAGTTTGGTCACCTGTAATCCCTCGATACGAGGGAATCCCCGCGGGATCCGTGAGCGATGGCCACCGGCCAAAGGGTCGCGTTCGATTTAATAACGAGCTGTTCCCGACGTCTTCTTCCCTCCCTCCTTCGCTCGATCCTTTCCCCCCGTTCTTCCTTTTTTCGAAAGGAAGATTAAGGGAAACGTCACAACGGTCGTCGTAATGATTACGTCGCTTTCTGTACACGTCGTAAATAATGGGAATTATACCTTTTGATGAATTTGCGAATAATTATCTTTTTGGCTACGATGAGTATAATTGTGAAAGAAGTTTTTTCGTAAAAATCAAACAAGTCCGAACAATTAAATTTTCGGAAAACCAAAGATTTTCCATCTTCAAATTGTTTATTATATAAATATGGTAATTTTTCTCTGGACACATAATACCTTTGATTAATATTTTGAGGACCTCTCTCTCTCTCTCTCTATTTAACAAAATAAAAAACTTCTTAACGCTTATTTCGTTTATTTTCTTTAATTTTATGTTCACTATCTAATTTATTCCGTAATATTTTTAATTTATCTTTTTTTTTTATAACGTCAATAATGATAAAGGTAAAGAAAGAATATTATTTAAAGTATAAAGCAATAATTTCTTTTTTACTTTTTATTTACAAAATTGCTTTTTTCCAAACATTTTTTTGCAAACTCTTATATTTCTCACTTTGCATTTAATTCTTGTCGGAACAAAGTTGTTCGATGTGACGTTAGTGATAGAGAATGATTTGACGTCATAAACTATATATCTTTAATGGATTTATTTGGTTTTCGTCGATTTTATGGTTTTTGTGAGTAATCCTTCAATTTTTGACAAGCCTTTTTGTTTATTAGTTCTGGTTATTAGTTATTATTGTGTACGATATATCTATGTACATAAAACATTGGACCATTTAACTCTGTAGTTCTATGCGATTAAATCTTTATGAAAATATTGACTGAGAAAAGCCGATTTCGCGAGTAGAATAATGCAAACATTCAGTATATTCATACTGGGTTATGGGGGTAAATTTGAGCGTGCGAGTCGGATCGAGGGCCATGCTCGAGATATATGGAGGAATGTTTGCAGAAGAAAGGAATGATTCCCTTTCTGACGGAATATCGCATGAAATTGTTGCACGAGCGATGCATTTTCGTACGTTCCATTCATTTCTCAATAGTAGCAATCCTTGGAGGATTCCAGGTCAGTTTCTTTATCGATGTTAATCTTCGTAATATTACAGACACGACTATTAACTCTTTGTTTATTAATATTATTTGCATATCCAGTTCGCGTAGACTCTTATAAAATAATAGTAAGCGAAATGTAGTGTTTACAAAAATTTCCAAACGTATCTTGAATCAAAAAATAGTGATAGAACGTTTAACAACGAGGATTCTTTTCTTTTACATATGCATTTTTTTTTTTTGTTTAAATCGTGTAATTTTCCTCTACTCTTAATTTAAGTTTAATTAATTCTCCTTCTTAATTTTACTACGTTTTTTGGAATAAGCCGGAATATCAAAGACACGCAACACGCACGATTCTGTCAAATAGTGACGCAAATTGATTCGCATAGTCGACATGCCACAGCGAAACGGGGTTAAGGGGGGGGTCGTGTAGGTGAATTAACGCAAGCACCCTCGAAATAACACGAGTTGAATTTCTAGCACAGAGTAAACCGATAATC
>NW_017304228.1:5206170-5208423 GCF_001594115.1 Trachymyrmex septentrionalis | reverse complement strand
AGAGAGAGAGAGAGAGAGAGAGAGAGAGAGAGAGAGAGAGAGAGAGAGAGAGCATTTATGAGAATCTGTCTGTACCTTGAAATTATAGTCTCACCTATATCTGCCATTATGTTAATCTTTAAGTAGATAGATGGTTTAAAGATACGCAAATTAATAGGTGGTGGATTCAGAACGAAAAAATTTTAATTTTATATATTTTTCTCTATTTTTTACTAGTCTGTTACATTATTAGTCATATTTTTTTGAGATAGAGGAATGTAAAAATAGCGAACTTTAAAGCACATGGCACATACAAAAACATAAGACAGTTAAATATAAGCAGTAAACGAAGCGGCCAATTATATATAAGGTTATTATCTTACGTTTTTTACTATGATTGCCCGATTCGCTTACTTCTTACGTCTTACTGCCTTATATTTTTCTACATGTTTCTGACTTTTTATGTATTTAGACTTCTGGGCATCTGGACAATACTTTTTATTTTTCATTTCCAGAACAAAATTTCAAAGAAACTTATAGTTGGAGTACTGACCATCCAACCTACCCACTCAAAAGTTAATACTTTTTTGGAACATGGAGAAAACAATTTTGCTAAAGTGTTAAAAACTTTTACTAAATACACACAGATCTGATAGTAATTTTGTTAGACTATCACAATAATTATATATCTTTTTTTTTTGTGCTCAAATGTCCGATTTTCTAACGTGATAGCTTAAAGTTTTCTTTACAAAATCATTTTTTAATACTCTCAAAATTTGTTATTACTGAATTACTGCGGATTAAATAAAAGGAGAGTTTCGACTTCGACTATATAATAATATTCGTTAAAAATCATTGTATTGCAATTCAAGAAACAGATTCTTACAGCTGTCGATAAAATGATATAATCGCAAATTTTTTTTTAATACATGTAGACATGATACGAATGAAATAGCGCAAACGAAATTTTGTTCCGACTTAACTGTAGCATTTAAAAAAGGAATTGTCCGGGGGATAAATATGTTTTATTGAGAACATTTATCGCGCGGTAATCCACTACAGTGGATCTTTCGGTTACATCGAAGAGCGTAAATTTTTCTTTCACGGATAATCCTCTCAATCGCGTAGACTAGTAAGCTAACCACCAAGGCAAGTAACTTCCAAGGCAAATTTAAGGTCACAATCTCTCGTATATCGAAAGTTTTCTTATTTTACACGAACCGGAAGTCGTGACAATGGTTATTTCGAGCCGCGCGGAGTCATGTACATGTTTTTCCCAGTTGCTTTTCACAATGCAGTCCCATTTCGGCGGTGTAAGTGTGGTGAGCCAGCTGGAAACGTAAAGCAGGAGAACAGGGGGAGGGGGTGGGGAGGACAAATAAAAAAATATTAACGATAGCTTTTGCGAGTCGCGTATAGATGAGCAAACGTGAATTCTCGTACACGAGCGCAATGTCATCTAGATTGCGACGCAACAATGCTCTTTGTCCACAATAAACAAAAGTTTTTTAATCAAACTACGCGCCAATTTGAGCGTGCCTGTACATAAAGTGAATAACTTAGAAAAATCAATGAAATGGGGAAAAAATCGCGTTCGAGCGCGATCGCGTGAGAGACAGGGCGCGGCGTGGCTTGAAAATCCACTTTACGAAATTAAGAATTGCTAGCCTTTTTTTTCCCCCCCGTAATTTCATTGCATGATATTATATTAATAAATTCAGCCGTTATTGAATAATTATATATCCGATTCGCGTAATCGCATATCGAATAACACGTATTTCGAGGCACATTAATTTCATCGCATTACAATCGCTAATATGCGGGGCAGACTCATTCAATTTCAAGTTTCAATTACATGAACTTTAATGAATCAAATCAAATCAAAACTTCACGTTGTGTCGGATAATAATAATTTACGCCTGTGAATCATTCTTAATTTACTAACTGTGTATATAACTCCTTTTTTAACGAAAATTTTACAATTTTTACTTACATGCGTCGAGAAAATCAATGGCAGTCCTTCTCATTTCTAATTTAGAATAATCCAATTGTCCAATTATTAGATAACGTCTTTTTACCTAATTCCTTCGCAGTTATGTGAAGATAATACGCAATTCCATAACTTGACTTGCGATAATTAAGGAGCGTCGTTAATCGGTGCAACACGCGTTGTTCCCCCCACGCAGAGTTTCTGCCGCGGAAAAATATTTCAGATCAAACAGGAAGGCCTCTCTCACGGCCGGCCTGATTGCAAAAGTTATAACAACACCGAGC
>NW_017304228.1:5203282-5206070 GCF_001594115.1 Trachymyrmex septentrionalis | reverse complement strand
GAGTTTCTGCCGCGGAAAAATATTTCAGATCAAACAGGAAGGCCTCTCACGGCCGGCCTGATTGCAAAAGTTATAACAACACCGAGTCTTTCGAGCGTTCGTTCGTTCGACGACGGATGCGGCATACGCACGCGTACGCGTACACAGACGTATCGATTGCAGATGTAGAATGCACACGCGGAATGATTTCCCGCGGGAACCTCTCGAGCGCGCACACAAACGATCTCTCTCACATATTATGGCCGTGGCCTTAAAAATAGCATAGCACCGACAACGAAGAGAAAGCGTCGCGCCTCGCGCAGAAATGTTATGGCAGTTTGATTGCGATAACGACCGCAGCTTTTCCTAAACTTTTGCGAATCGATTTTGGAAGCTTGCCATTAAATATTTTCCACCTTCTCCCTCTCTCTCTCTCTCTCTCTCTCTCTCTCTCTCTCTCTTTCGTTCTCTAATTTATATTATATTATTCTATATATTGTTATTAACTCTCCGAAGCTGACGCCAAAATCTATAACACAGTTGCTGACGTTGGGTCTGTATTTAGTAAGAGTTATTTAATTTATGTTAATTAAAAGGCACTAATTAATTTCGACGGAGCAAAATAATATAACTCATATTAAAAAAATGAATATTAATGTAACTCGTATTAAAAAATGAATATTGAGTATGTAGCCATATCCAAAATTATTAGACACTCTTGTTTTTATAATTTTTAATATATATGTTAAAATAAATACAACAAACAGCTGTAAATTTCTTTACAACGACGGTCAAATGTAATTTGTGAAATTGTTATTGTTTCAGTTTGATTGCGTTGCCAGTCCGAAAGTAATCGACGCGCAGTCATATATGAGATAAATGTATTTAAAATACATACAAGAATATTATTCCAATATTTAACTTTGATCGAAATTGGCTTCTTTTACTCTTACAATTAGTTGATTTATTCATATAGTGGTCTTGTTATTAACAATTTTATTTATTAATAAATGATTAATATTTAATATTTTATTAAATTTCCTTTTATTTTATAACTTCCATAATTCTCTTTAGTTAAACTTCCTACTAATTTTCTGCAAGTGGATTTGCTGATATTCTTCCATAATTTTAAAGTCTTGTTTCAAGATGCATTTTTCATTGCAAATCTTTTTCTTTAAGTGTATAATATATGTTTAGTAATCATAAATATTCAATCAATAATCATAAATCCTCAATCAATCGATTTGAGGATATCGTCAATCTATATTGATTTATTTTTTTAACCATGTCATACTAGCATTTATAAACACAATATGCAATAAATTTTAAGAAAATTTACGGACTTACAACTAATTCCAAGAAATCATTAAAATAAAGAGCAATTTATCATATTTTAAAAAATTGCTAATAAATAAAATAAAAAATGTCTAATAATTTTGGATTTGTATTTTGCTAAGAGAGTAATTTTGCAATTGGCAACATAAAGAAAATTTAATTGTTTGATATTTTTTACAAAGAGATTTATAAATAAATGAATCCAAGTTGTCAGTATCTGAGGATTAACTTGTTAACTCGAAGCATAATTTCACGAAATAGCCTTCGGACGGACGATCGAAAATTAATAGGTAGGCTCGCGTTGTATTGCGATTTTGACGATGTAATTATTAATAGATTTCAAAACTATTCTGAGTTCAATTGACCGCAACGTTTGACCTTCTACCGTAACTAAAATAAAGTATACTCCTATTTTTTGTTTGATCGCAAATCCAGCCTTCCTTATTCTGGCATTCAATACCACGGTTTTCTTATTTTGGACGTCAGTAGTTAAAATAACTGTTACACTCAGCATCCACTTCATTCGGCCCTCATTAAAACTTCCGTCGCAAATGATGCGCGCGCGCGAGACCGACTCATCGTCCCAGTTTCAATCCGGCGTAGAATTTGAAACGCCGATTTTCTTTCATCGGCTGCCAAAGCCGGCTACCGACTTATTTTCGGATTTCCTGATTTTCCCCGATTTCGCTTATTTACATCTCGGCCGACGAGTGTATCTCGCTACTGTTTATCTGCCGGGGCGTGAAAGCGGATTGCCTTAATCCATTCGTCGCAAAGTTACAGATATCGGAACTTCCAATATTATCGATATTAAATATTTTTTCAGCGTCAATATATCCGACGCACAATTTGTTATGGGCATGTATATTTTTTAGAATGAAGCGAATTGACAACAAATACAATACTAGATGAAAGGTTCGGACCATTAATTGAAACAAAATCAAACCTATGCCTTGTAATTTGACACGTTTTTATTATTTTACTCAATGTCTTGTAATTAAATGAAAAATAATATTAAATATTTTAAAGGTCTACAAAAATATTTCTTAGAAGAAATGCACTAAGAATGACTTTTTTCGTCACTTAGGTAATTTAGCTACATTCATTTATTTTCTTTTTTTTTTACAAAGGATCCTTTTTCATCCATGTTCTAAAACAATCTGGAAAAAAAACTTTATCACTGTAGTTTGAATTTTTCGAAATTATCTAATACCATATTGATCACAACTGTACTAATTATATAATAACGATGTAAAGACTCTTAAATGTAAACGTAAATAATCAAACAAATACACGGCGAAAGAAGAGTCAGTAGATTACAAAGAGAAAAACAAAACATTTAATTAATTAAATTATTATGCGACGATACATGCGCACGGAACGGCATATATAAATGTGTAAATGTATAAACATGTGTAAAAATATAACAAGTTTCGGTTCGAAGATTGAGCCCTCTTCAGATATAAAACGCAAA
>NW_017304228.1:5201221-5203093 GCF_001594115.1 Trachymyrmex septentrionalis | reverse complement strand
GTCCTCGTACATCAAAAAATAATGTTGTCTACAAGATTCGATGCAATAATTGCGATGCATCTTACGTCGGGCAGACGGGCAGAAAACTAAAAAACAGAATTGCGGAACACCGTAACCACATTCGATACAAAACGTCTACCCGCTCCGTTATCACCGAGCATAGACTTCTTTACAATCATGATTTTCAATGGGACGATGTTCAGATCCTTGATGAAGAACCTTCTTACAGAAAGCGGCTAATCTCTGAAATGTTACATATCAAAAAACAAAAAAATAGTTTGAATCTACAAACTGACACCGAAAGTCTCCATAAAGCGTATATACCGATAATAAACAAAGTATGACTTTCGATTGTGTCGGCCCGTCTCCTCTCCTCTCTCAGTGCGTTATATTCCGTCTAAGCGAGCGGTCACGTCGTGAGCGACGCCGACATGTCTAGCTCTGGCATGCACAATATTGCCGGAGTGTTACGGCTTACATATGGTTCACCTGTGCATAAGCGGGGGATCATTGATTTGTTCGGGTTTGCTGGTGAGTTTGTTATTTTATCTGTATAACGGCGTTTTTAATTGTCAAAGTCTGTCTTTTTTCTCATAACTTTTTTTTTCGGTCTTGCCTAGCGATCTGTGCTTGGACAATGGACACCTTGATTACTCAATCGTACTTTTGAGATCCATCTGAATTTTATTTCTTTACGTCTAATGTTAATTGCGACATGATTTGTTTTTTACTTAATTTTCACTTATCGTCTATTTCTCTTTTGCGTTTTATATCTGAAGAGGGCTCAATCTTGTAGCCGAAACTTGTTATATTTTTACACATGTTTATACATTTACACATTTATATATGCCGTTCCGTGCGCATGTATCGTCGCATAATAATTTAATTAATTAAATGTTTTGTTTTTCTCTTTGTAATCTACTGACTCTTCTTTCGCCGTGTATTTTTATTTACGTGTACTAATTATAATGCCTGTTTACTTTTAAATTAATAAAAATATGTAGTAAGACATAAATTGAACTTTTAAGTAATATTTCACTGGATTTATCTTAAATTTTATAATAACTTCAAACTTTTAATTAGCAGTGTAGATTAAAAATTTTATTAAAAATAGTTCACAACGATCAGTTTTAGAAAAAAGTTTTATGATTGCAATTCTTTTTTTTTTTTTTTTTTAATAAGGCATGAGTCAGACTTTGAAATGATTAATTTTATAAAATATAAATTTTATATGTGGTTTTTAATCCGTAATGTAAACTAAAAATAGATTCTCGTATCTCAATATCTTGTTGATTCTAGCTACAAGATTTGTTGACGGTAAGGGTGCAACATAGATTGTTACCCTGTTTGATGATAACTGCTGATATGTAATGGATGACATAATTTCAATCGCACGTGTCGCACGATATACGATGTATCGTGAAGTAATAACGTAGGCCGAGTGTACTTTCCTAATCTCTATAACAACAGTAGGAGGCAAACGCTAACGACGGAATAGGAGAATAATGGTGCCATAACGAACAGAAGTTTGTGTGTAGTCGGCGGCAATCGTGGAATGCATCAACTGCGCCGATAATAAACGTTACCGCCTACGGGGCTCGAATTTCTCCGAAATTCACAGGGACAATTTGTGCCAGTGTGCAGGAAGCGGAAAATTTGTCAGATTTCGAGTAATTAATTAAATACCGGTTTAATTAATTTTATTGTACAGTATGTTTGTAATGGACGCGCGTAAACGCCAAAGGAAGGTGGAGCTTTCCATTGCGCTGCCAATGTTTATACGACATCGATCTACCATCGGCTACGTTACGTTTCATCACGTAAAACAAATTATGAAAGAAGGAATTAACTAAATAACAATTTCATATATAT
>NW_017304228.1:5192150-5201121 GCF_001594115.1 Trachymyrmex septentrionalis | reverse complement strand
ATATATATATACATATTATATCGGAATTAATTATATGAATTGATGAGAATTTGAAATTCTCCCTCTGACGAAAACTCCGCGTTGACAAGCTGTTGCGATTGCGCGGCAAACTTTTTATAAAATCAACTCTCAGAAACAAAAATTTCGTAGACGTAATAAATATTTAGACTGTGCATTCACTGATCTTACATCTGTGCTCCGTTAGAATAAATTGAGCGTACACTATTAAATTTCTAATGCCAAATTGTACCAAATTTCAGTTATTTTTAATCATATTCATAGGTCGCCACTATTCCTGTTAATTCGATTAAAACAATAGAGTTAAACAACTTTCAAGAAAATATATTAAATTTGACTCATTTAGCTTATTATTTACCAAGTGCATACGTTAAAAGGGCGATGTTTACTTTGAAACTAACTAGAAATAGAGAAATGGATTGATTTACATTTTGACACAGCTGGAAGTTAAAAGTAACAAGATATTATTTAAGTTAATGGATTGGGTTACTCTGTGATATCTAATATTGTATCAGCATCCCTCTTCAATTCAAACCTTAATAAATAGAGAAAAAGAAAGAAAGAAAGAAAGGAAGGAAGGAAAGGAGCGATACGATCGAGCTACTTCATTCTTTCTAAACCGAGACTGATAACTTCATAGGAATGTGCAGAGTTTATTTTTATTATCGTCGATGAAAAATTATAGAACTGTCCGTGGATTATTTCGGGGATTATCTCTCCCCGTGCTCTGCGATTTCTCGCGATTATCATCGATCCGTCCGTTTATTGGCGCAATCTCTATTGGGTAAATACTGGCGGGGCGCATCGCGACTTCATATCCGCTCGTGATCGAACTGTTTTCGGTTGGACGCATACATCCTTCGAGCCGGAAACACGACCGGCAAAAATTCGAACATCAAAATTGAAATATTTTCCGTTTTATCGGAAAACGGATAAAAACATGTACGGCCCGACGGTGCGCCGCCGCCGCCACCGCCGCCGCCGCCGCCGCCGTTGCTGCTTTCCGTATTATGCGTTGTAAATAGGGTGCACCGTTTACCGCTCCAGGGAAAACGCGCGCGGCAGTTGCAGTTGCGGATGCAGCCGTGATGGAGGGGGAAGGAGAGAAAGAAGAGAGAAATGCGCATAGCTGAGAGCGAGCTATTACAGGCGGTAGTCTCGCGGCCTGTAATGGACGCTGCGGATGTACGAACGTAATGGATGGAACTGTAATCCATATATTCTAAACATTATCATCGTTATCACCTTTTCCGCCTTCGCAAGCCTCAGCCTCCGCTGAATCCGTCCGCGCGAACGATCCATCTACTTTTAATTTACTTGGTTTACAATCTCCGAGCTTAACACACATCCGCGATAATGGTCCTGTGATAATCGAATTCTCTATTTGATGTAATGCGAGCCAGTGTTGTGAACGTGCTGTAGAGTCAGTTGAAACATAATAGATAAGGTAAATGGAAACATAATAAGATAAATGTCGCAATAACTGAATATGTCCATCTAATTGAGAAATCGGTAATATACATATTTGTAATTATTAAGATATTTGTCAATGGTAAAGTAAAAAAAATGAAGGAAAGAAGATAAAATCTTTGTATCGAAATAAATAATAGAAATATAATTTTAATTGCAAATTGTTGTGAAAAAGATTATTCATTTCAAATTTTGCAGAGACGATCGTATTTTCACTCATCTTGAATAAGCAGACATATAATTATATATTCAAATCTTTTATTATATTATATTTATCTAAACGTGTAGTGCTTTTATGATTGCAAGAAACTGAAAATTACATTTTCTAAATTTAATTTTCAGTTTCCTACAATCATAAAATAACCACTATGTGTTTAAATAAATACAGTATAATATTTTTAAAAGGTAGATAAGAGGAATTTTAATTAATTAATTTTATTAATATTAATTGTATCAGGTACTGATATAATTAATGTGCTATAATATATCAATGATATTACAGAACTAATCATACCTTTTTATTCAGTCACTGAGATATTCACCGTATTTTTTAGTCAAAAGTACTTATTACATTACAGTGTATTATTACCGCGCTATACTCGCGTTAGAGAAAAAAAAGAAAGAAATACTTAAACTTACTCGTGAAAAAATGCAACATATGAGTCTACATGTAATTACTAATTTTGAAAATTCCAAATCCGAGCACAATTACTGTAAAAATGATTCTTATTGCTTATAGCGGAATATAAAGGTGTAACGATAATGCGATCTACTTGCGAAGATGCCACCAATTTTTATTGTTGTCGATGCCTCTTTAATGGGCAGACTTTAATTATTATACTCGACGTTTATATATTCGGGAAAATTTCGCTATTCCGTGAATACAGTCTCGTACATTTTAAATGATTTTTAAAGGTCTCTTTGAAAAATTTTCAAAGAGATTTTATCGGAAAAAGTTAATTGTTACAACGTATAAACGGGCGAAAAAACTGTTAAGAAACGCACCAATTACGCAATATCTAAAAACAAGTATTGTCTGCCTGTAAGCTTTAATTTGGTAAGAAAAAATTAAGGGAAGGAACGATCGTGAAATTATCGAGGCATTGTATTTTCATAATCTTATTTATTTTAATGTAGAGTTTTGTTGTTAACTATTACAAACTGAAAAAAATTGATTGAATTACGTATTATCTAAAGTAATAAGAGATTATTTTGATGAAATATGAACAATTCATAATCTTAGTTAAAATAAGAAAAATTTGGTCGCGTATATTTTAATTACGGTAACCAGACATTTGGTTGCATAAATTCTAGTACAAAATTACAGGACTTTTGGTTGAAATAGATTATTTAATTATGATAAGCAGAATTCTGTTAGTTCTGCCAAGTACTTTTTTAGCCAGATATTATTTTGAATTTGGATATTATTATTACACACGCACTAATCAAACTGTAACCAAACTGTAACCAAACTGTGTACAAACGGTATCATATTTAAATGTTCAGATTGCGTATCAAAATTTAATTATAATAACTAGAAATTCTATTTACTTTTATCAAAATTCACTGAACCAAATATTCATACTACCTTGTTAATTCAACCATGACTTCCTCCGTGCATTATTTAATTTCTCGAATTAAAAAATTATAAACAGTTATAAATATTTTTATAAAATCTTCTGAAAAAAAGACAGTTTTTTTTTTTTTAATTTGTTAAAGAACATGCCGTTGCGTTGTGATTGAATTTTCCCTTGTTCGTTTAAATAAGAATATTTTGCCGCGATCCGATTCGATTAAAGAATTCCATTTTTCGAAATTCTTTTATTCATCTCTATATAATTCGCCATGGGTGGGTATTGCGCACCAGAGAACACCGCTTTGTCGAGTTGTTTAAAAAAGAAGTGCCGTAGTCTCGTTCTAGTTCAAGTTCTGCCCGCGCCGTTGGCACACGGAAAGTCTTTGTCCCAATTGGTGGATGCGTATATCACAGATACAGTACGGTTGTATACATCTTTTCTCCCTAGAGTTCCACTAATTACAGAAGCGTTGTGTAAAGCTCGCGGCGCGTGTTTCACATTCTTTCGAGCGCCGCTCCCACGTTCCGTATATTCCCTTTTAGCATCAGAGAATTCCATTTATTATTACAGCAATTTTTTCATTTCCCATGTTTCCTAAAAGATGCGCGCGTGCAGTAACACGAAAATTGAGAATTAATTAATCAAAGAATACACTTCTCTGCATTCGCCGCTATTTTGCGATGTAGACATCCACGCACTCATTAGCGAGTTTTAAAAATTAGTTTGCATTACTGCAAATTACGTCTCTTATGTGATTTTTCTTTTTCCAAATGATTTAATCATTAAAACGCAGTTTTTTCAAATATGAGAAGAGAGAGAGAGAGAGAAGGAGGGAGAGAAAAGTAGTGACGTGGAGTCGAAGAAAGTATCATCACATTGGTTTTGCGAGAACAAACACCTTCGTAGGTTTCTCTGCAAAGCAATTTCGAACGCAAGACTTTTACAAAGGCCATAAAGATCACGAATTTGTTTATGCGTCGTACTTTCGCGTGCCACGGTCAAAGGAAGCGTCATCTTAAAAGCGCGGAGCAGAAAATACAGCTTGCAAGAAGTGCATCCTCACGTACACAGTTTTATATTGCGGTCGTTTTTTTTTTCTCTCTATTCTTCCGACGATGCGTTTCTCTATTTTCAATTTTGCGAATTTATCGTCGCGTTAGCGGCGAAATATAAACTTCTCATTCGGTGCGCGGGTCGCGTGCAATATTGAATATTTGGGAGCTAAAATGCAGCACGCATTAGCGTTTCCCTTCCATCCCTCCGTCCGCTCCCGTGTACCGCTTGGAAATTTTTCATTTCTCCTCGCGGTCACGCTTTTACGAGCTTTTTACGTATTTACTCGGCGGACGCGCCCTTTCGACAATCTCGAGCGTCAGAAAATAACGCGGCGTGGGAAATCACTCGTTGGTATTAAATAGCTATTCAGAATTATTCGGTCGTGATATCGGGTGTAAGTTAGCACCTCATTTTTTAATTGTTATTTTAACCTGGAAATAATCACATTCACTTTTTGTGTAAACGATCAGATGAGGTGGTTTTACATCTCAATTGAAATCACTATTATTTATAAAATCATAATATTATTATAATATATTGTATGTTATCGATGGTTTTCCGATTTATTAGTATTTGAGAACATTGTGGATTTAATTATAATTTTCTGAGAAAAAGTAAATAGAAACTAAATAAGAAGTACACACGTTAAGTAGCTTATTATGACATTATTTCTAAAGAGGAAAAAAAAAAAAAAAAGAATTTTAGTTAATATAACGCTTTTTCTATTGCGGCTTCTCGACGGGATTGCATATTTAAAGGTTCATAAAGAATAATGATTAAGAAAGTAAAAAAACATGTTAAAGAATATCCATACAATATTTCACAATTCACATTTTTTTACCGCCGAGGTATAAAAATACCCCAGGTGACTATTCCCGAGTTAATAGTGGTAATCGCCGGAACTTTTTAAAAACATTAAAGAACTTCTCTACTCTTCAAAGGGAACTAGAACTCTAATGAAAACTCTCGAGAACTGAAGGTTGAGGTGCTAATTTTCACGTGGTCAAATCAATGCCGTTTGTCAGACCAGTCTAATGAGACGCCACTAATAGACGCGAGATCGAAATAATGATGTTTCTATATCAACAACATGATGAATCTATAATTAACAACAAGGAATGATTTACAATGGATCGGGTTGAAAAGCCGATAGATTAAAAAATCATTAATCCCTCGGTGTTCCGGCGGTACGGCTAAGCCGCGGGAGAACCAACCGTACACAGTTGACCGTTGCGAACGCCACGGTTATACCGGGCCAAATATTTGCATTCGCGGTATTAATGTGATCATCGGCATTGTCGACCAAATATATGACAATGACGGCCGGCGGTTTGACGTGAGCCGTGCGCGATTATTAGCCCGCGGCTCGACACCGTATATGCCTGTAAATATTGCGTGATACTGCTCCCGTCGCCGTGGCTGCCGCCGCTCGCCAAAGAGGCTTTTGAAAATTCATGCGAGCGTTACCCCGGGCCTTTGAATATATCGCCGGTATTTATGCAGAACGCCATTCCGCGACCGCGCGCCTGTTGTGTCGCAAATCAATTTTTTTAGAACCGCCCGTCCGGTTATCGTAATTACGAGCTGTTTTACCGGGGATTCCGATAGCTGCTTTTACCGAGGATAATTGCCGCATTATAAGTCTGATAATCCACACGCCCGTTTTGTAGCTCGTTGCCCCGAAATAAATCGCTTTGTCGTAATATCCACATCAATTATTTTGTAATTTCGTCGCTGCGAAATACCGCCGGTTTGCCAAACTCATAATTTTCATCGGTCACGTCCTGCCCGAGCTTGTGTGCAGCTATACGATTGTGACAATTGTAGTCTCGGACGTTAATTATGAGGCTCAATCGAGGTAATTTTTCGCGAAACGCCTGCGGGTCTCATCGCCTTGAATTTCATTATCATTATAAACGAATATGTAATTTCACAGGTTCATTCATCCTTGTAATTATATTTGCTGATTCAATTATTTAACAAGGAAACACAATCGAATGTTCTATTTTAGTAACTTATAGACAAAACTAAGAGAGAGAGAGACACATATTTTTTTGTAAATGCTTTTCTGCATATAAAGCGAATAAAATCCTCTTTTGAAAAAAAAAAAAGAAAAATTTTGTTCCTTTTTCTTTCTATAAGTGAACGAACTTTTTTAATAAAAATTAAAAATGGAAGATTTTTATTCTTATTATTGTAATAAAGAGAGTCCTGAAATTCAACTTTTATTTAAATTAAACTGTTATTAAAATATTTTTTTTATATTTGATTACTGTTAAATTTATAATGTCAAATTATATTCAAGAATTTGAGTTATTTTTAATCATTTCTATATATGTCGCTACTGCTCTTATTCAATATATCGTTAATTTAATTAAAACAATTAAATTAAACACTCAAGAAAATGTATTAAATTTGACTCAAATTTAGTTTATTATTTACCAAGTGCAGTTAACATGGACGTTATTTACTTTGAAACTAATTACAGAAATGAATTAATTTACAGTTTCACGTATATGGAAGTTAAAAATAATAAAATATCATTTAACTCAAGAGATTGAGTTATCATTACTCCTACAATATTCAGTTAGATAATATTCACTTGGGAAAAAAAAACCAATTTTTTTCGAGAGAAATTTTCACTTCCCTTAACGTTCTAAGAAAGCACTTATAAAAAAATATGTATCTCTTATTTCTCTCTCTCTCTCTCTCTCTCTCTCCTCTTTTTAATATATCTAAAACTTAAGATCGAAGGACGATACTTTGTTGTTCTTTTGTAAGAAATAAAAATCATGAGATCCCTTATAGATCAAAATCAATAGAGATAAGATTCCTTATAGATTGTAAGTAAGTCGATCGATTTTTTTTTTTCAACCAAGGCTTATTTTGTATGTTACAGATCTTCACGCGCTATGGCAAGGTCCTGAAGATCGTCACCTTCACAAAGAACAGTAAGTACCGTGCTTAATATGTGTATCGTCATTGTTTCGCGACCTAGAATCGATGTGCCAAAGGGAGAACGAGCGGAGCCGCGGCACTCTAGCAAGCGCTGCACAGATTCCGCTCTCGTTGGTAGATAGGCCACTTGGCACTTTAGTACTTCAGTGTGCTTCAAGTGCGTCCTGGCCTGTCGGCGTCGTTGCGCGCACTTGGCGCCGTTAGTAGTTTCGCAATCGTGCCGAGTGGCCCCAAAGGGTGTCTTCCTGAAATTCATCTCGAAGCGAGATCGTTGCGAATGTTATGAAATCGGGGCGGGCGATGCATGAAAATTTAAGGGCAACGAAACGTTTATTGTGTAAGGATCCATGTCACATCTCAAAGCATTGCCAAAAATATAAAAATTTCATTGTTTATTCTGTCAATATATCTAAATATCTATTATATATAAAGTTTGAATAGAATTATCTTATCGATTTTAGTCATTTAACTTTTTTAAGTTGTTTAATTTTTCCGTTTCGTTTCCCTCTCTCTCTCTCTCTCTCTCTCTCTCTTACATAAAATCGCGTTTTCTAGTATTTATTACAAACTTGTGATGAAGAACTAGCTTTATGAATTAAATCATTTTGTTTTTTTTTTTTTTTTTATAAAACTAAAATTCTAACAAATATTCGCGGTCAAAAATTTATTTTTAATCTAGTTTATTAACTCGTTTAAAAGTTATTTTTATTTAAAATTGCAGCAAAATATATAGTCGTGCGATGCACAAGCCAAATTATTTGTTGTTTTTTTTTTCTTTTTGCAGTTAAAGCTATTTACGATCAAAATTGTTTACTTTTGACTGATACTGTATAGTCGGAACACCCTTAAGGGCCTTAAGTGGGCACGAATTGTGACTAACTTACAAATAATACAAGCTTTTCCAGCCACTACGTAACAAAAGAGAAAATACCTGACGAGCCATTTGAAATCTCAATGAACTGGTGTCTTAAAATTTTCTCTGTCCTGATCTAAATTGTTAGCAGGGAGTTCAATATCGCGCGCAATCTCTCGGTACACTCATTATACATATACATTGTACATATACATTATACATATACATTATACATTGTACATATAAAAGGTACAAGGAGAGCCTTCGGTACGTAGCCAGCGAGCGTGTTACTAATTCACGTTTGCAGTAGATGAGCGCGAGAGAACATCATTATTCCGCGTGCGCGTATACGTCGGTGTTTGCTGCGTCGCAATAAGCGATGCGCGAGTTGTGTGATGTCGAGCTTCCGCGTGGTTGCATACATATACACACGCTTCGGGGGTCCTCCCAGAATTCAGCAGAGATCGCCAGCAGGTCTCGACTGTGAAACGTCCCAGATTGTGTTTGCCATCTACAGCTTTGGCCATAAGTACAAAGCATCCCCGCACTGAAAAAAGAGTCTGGTTGCATTAATTGGAATTCTAGTTGGAAAGAGACATTAGAATTTAGATCTATTATAATATTCTAGAGTTGGGATAACCAGATTTCTAATTGATATATGAGTATCTAATTCTTCTGGTTTGTTTATTTTTAACTAAAAATTTTTGCACAAATTGACGTTCTATATTTAACAAAAAATAAGTTAAAAAACAATATTTCTTATAACAATTTTAATAGTATTTTATTATTCATTTTGCCGTCGTTATCGCTTTTTGCAAGGTAATAAAATTGAAATTCAAATATTGGTAACAAGGATATACGAATTTATTGCAGTTAATGATATGCAAATTTTTTAATTAAAATTATAACAAGAGTTAAAAATTAAATATAATAAGAATACGAATATTTTTTAATACTTTACCTTTTTTTACTACTGTTACGAATTTTAATTAAAGACAATTTTAAGTTGAAGAATTTGAGCATCAATAATTGCTTTAGC
>NW_017304228.1:5161884-5192050 GCF_001594115.1 Trachymyrmex septentrionalis | reverse complement strand
TATATATAAAATCTTTATATAAATTTATCCTTTTTTAATAAATTGAGAGTGTTTTATTTACGGCTAAGGCTAACTAAGGGAATGCGTAGTTACGACGAAAAATTTTAAAAGTGCGTTTTACATCGCGAGAAACTCGTAAATAACGTGAGGATTTTGCATTAATGCAAATACGTAGAATTTTGCGCGTTATCCAACTATAACGAAAAGACGTCACTCACGAGCAGCGAAGGAAATCTCGGACGATATTTCAATTATTCCTTCTAAATAACGCAAAACGAATTACTCCGGTAATTCGGTAAATAGCACAAAAGCAAAATCGTCGGCGGTACAAAAGTAAATTATCCCACTTTATCATATTATTCTGGCTTACGACTCGAAGCTCAGAATTTTCAAATGAGAGATTGCAATAAAAAACTTTTCAATGAACATTTCTACGTTCGGTTACCGAAGGTTGCGTCTGCGAGCAAAGTAAACGTTATCATCGCGATTACCGCGTTACCACGGCCATTCTGTCGGGGGGAGGGGGAGGGGGAGGGGAGGAATTACGATTGTCATGAAATGAAATGCGGAGCGCGCGTCATACTTCTTTTTCTAACGCTCGTAACATCGGGGCTCTCCACCGCCAGGGGGAAGAGGAGCTCTCTCTTTTTCGCTTCCGCAATTCAGATTCAAAAATTAAATAACATTGCCGCGGGCGCCGATCCTTTGTTTCGTATCATACGCGCTCGTAATGAAATATCACAAGTGGGGCGCGCGCGGCACAGTCGGAGTTGCGCGAATTTGACGTGTACGTATGCGAGATTAAAACTCGCGAAATTGCAATTGCCGGGGTTGCCTTGCGACGTTTCATTTAATTGAGATTTAATGACAATTATAAACCTGACCGCCGCACACGCGCGTATATATACGACTCGATGCGAAGAGCGGCGTTCTGTATTAATTTCGCAAAACATCCGGACTGCTTGGCGATTTTAACGTTCGCCTTCTTCCGTAACTGTTTACTCTCGCGAATCTATATACGCGATTTGGAGCACACATAAAGGTGTCTCGTCACATTAGTATTTATCTGCATAATTACTCACTTTACACTGTAAAAAAAAATATATAAAATTACATAATATGTATAAAAATTACATAATGTGGAAGTATATATATATGTGCGTTTTTATAAAAATTAATACTTTTATCTCTAATTATGTAAATATACCTTTATATTAAAGGGAAAATTGCGATAACAATATATGTTTCATAACTTTTCAATCAAAATGTACAAATTTTTGTAACATTATGTAACGTAATGTAATAATATCACACTTATATTTGCACTCACGGTAATATTAATTTTACATTTGTATATATAACTTATACAAATGGATAATTCGCTGTTGGATTATTACGTAAATACTGTAAATTTGCTTTTGCAAATTATATAATTACTTTAAAGAAGAATAATTTTATTTGTAAGTTCTTATTTACATGTGTAAATGTACATTTTTAACAGTGAGCTCCAAAATTATCTACTATAATTATTGTAATTTCACCTGAATCTTTTTATAGTGTGATAAAACGAACATGATAAATTAAACGTCGGTAACTGATTATCAATTAGGGAGTTGTTACTTTTTTAATAGATACATCAATCAATCATCTCGCCAAATCTAATTGGTAATTTTCAGAAAAAACTTTGACGCAGCTCAAATCGGCAAACTCGTTAATTTTACAACGTTTATGAATATTTTACTCCAACGTCGTACAATTGCGCCATATATATGCTGCAGCAAATTTAATCAAACATTTCTCTTAATTCATAGCATAAAATCCTACATACGGAATAATTCTGGATTCGGGAAAATAAAAGGTTTCTATCAGCGTGAAATCGTGTGTGCGTGTGCGTGCACGCGCGTGCGCACGCGAACATGTTTGGCTTTAGCGTATTATTGTAAAGAGTTCCATTATCACGGTGGAGCAAATTTGAAAATGAAATAGCGTAGCCGCCGGCTGGAACTTTGGTCAACGCTGCTAACGAAACAATTCCGGCTTTCCGGCCGCACGGGAAAAACGTATTATCATGACAGAGTTTGTTTCTCGCAGCGGTCGCGCACTAAATTAACAAATCACCGCTTTTTGTACTCAGGATCCAGTCGGTACTTCAAATACCACACGTATTTAACGCTAAAAAAAAAATATATATATACGGTTTTCTCCGAATCAAATTTTCAAGAGTTTACATATTTTGCATTTAGAGCTGCATTCTCGATGGCGTTTTGCGCGCCTTGCACTTCCAACGTGTTTCACAGAATATCTCGTAATTTTCATTTTTTGGTTTTTACGGGTTTATTTTATACCTTGAAAGTTTGCTATTACGAGAGAAAGGCTCCGGCCACTTTTACGGAGTCGTTATTTACGTAACGCAAATCATGCAAAATTGCGCGATACGCCATTAGGGAGCGAAATAAGAAAAGTAATCAAATTTTGCGTTTCTATCTCTTAAAATGTATTATTAATTACATTATTATTATACAAAAATCGTTATTATACTGAAAAAAAAAACAGTTGTGTGTGTGTGTGTGTGTGTGCGTGTGTGTGTGTTGAAATATATAAAATTTTATCTAGCTATAGATAAACAAATTTTATTTAGTCTGTCAAAATAATTATATAGATCAATAACGCTTAAATATTGTTGAATATCATAGAATGTTAAAATTTTTGCATCATTGTCAGCAACACTTAGGATATATTAGGTATAATTTTTGTAGAAATTACTGGAATGAAATTTAAATTTAAAAATGAATGTTATATACATAAAATAGAGTTCAATATTACTATATGTATTTAGCAGTATAATTTTATAATTTAAATGAAAATGTTATCTTATATTAAGTTTCTTAAAAACACGTTATACTTCTTAATAAAATAATTTTTTATTCAAGCTCTAAATTACTATCAAATTTTTTTCGTATTATTTTCACATACAAATACAATATAGAAAAAATTTATTATTTTTCAAATAATTTTTCTTTTAATTCTATTTAAAAATACCTATATGCAATACATCCTTGAGTGTTCCACATAATTATTTTGATCGTCTAGCAAAATTATTTATGGATCTGTTTGATTAAATTTTTTTTTAGATACCAGCGCATAATCATTCTTTCCTTGTTACTGATCTATTTTTCCGCTCAATGCCGCTCTCTCGTGTTTCACCATTCGAGATGAATTTAGCGGCCACCGCGACTATCCATTCTTTTGCGATCTCGAGCGCGGCTTGTGCGGGAAACTCGTAAAATTCACCAACGGACGACGTAGTCTCACGATTTTTATCGCTTCTGTGTTCCAGGCTCCTTCCAGGCACTAATACAGTACGCGGACATGCTGTCGGCGCAGACCGCTAAATTCGTAAGTATCCACTTGACTTTGCTTCCACTCCAGCCGCCTGGTGCGTCCTTCCTTCATTTCATCCTTCCGCCATCGGTGCGCCCGTTGTCTTCCTCTTTTTTCTTCGTTCTTTCGTTCTTGTCTTTTCTTTTTTTTTCTTTTTTTTCTTTTTTTTTTTTTGCCCCTCTTTAGTTACTTTTTTCTTCGTCTCCGCCGTTACGGCGGTGCTTATCCGTTGAGCTCCCACGGGACAGATCGAAATTTTCTGCGGAATATCTCGCGTTGGGAAAATATTTTCCGAGATCCGCTCATCTCGACGAAAGCTACGGCGTGGGGCTTAATTGCCGGAAGTAAGCCCGATGAATGTAATCAAAAGATTGATGGCGGAAGAAGGAATCCCGTCGAGGGGTGGAGGGAAAGGAACGAGAAGATCGCGCGGTTACGCCCGATACACGGTATTTCCCCGGATTTATGGAAATATCGGCTGCTTTGCAAACCAAATTAATTCTTGAAGCAGACCACAGATGCGCGATCGATCGTGTTGTTCTCGCTCTGTTCCTCGCACTGTTCGCGCGAATATCAATGATGTAGAGTTCGGTTATAGCATTGTATCTCTTCGTAAAGAAAAAAGAAAGAAAAAAAAGGAATACATTAGACCTTCACCTTTACAATAATCGCCGCGTAATCGTTTAACTCGCAAGATTTTGAAGTTCCATATTCTGATGATAACTACTTGTATTTTTCTTTTCTTTCAAGGAGGTTGAGAAAGCTGTAGCATTAAACTTGCCGCTGCTTAAGGTACTAAGAGTTGTGTCTCTGCCGTAAATTTGGTTTTTACCTGTAATTCCCTACGTAATCGTTTCGTCCCTGTAATCACGAGTACCCCACGTGTCCTGACGATAACTTACCTTTCTCTTTTTGAGAAAGTTGAGAGACTTGCAGCATTAAAGCGGGCACTGCTTGGAAATAAAAAAATGGAGAATGTGCGTGTAGTTTCTGTTCCGAGACTTTGTCTATTATGAATATTACAACTAATTTCCGCTATATATATACATATATGAATCCGTCTATATCACACAGTTTCCTAACAACGCACGTTGTACCATAATGTAGAACACCTCCGCAAAATTAGTTTCACTCTGAACAATTTAGGAAACGAAGAGAATTTCATAAACTCTCTTTCTCACAAGCAAAAGGAACCTCGAATTAACTCTTTCAGACTCCCGGCCGTAACTGTGTACGTTAAGTTTGGCTTTCTTTTTGTTGATCTAAACAATTTTTCTTTTCCCCTCGTTTTTCAAATCTATTGTACATATTATGGTTTTATTATACTCGACTTCTCCCAGCTGTCTTATGAGTGTTTGAGATACTAGATAACTTTTGTGAAGTGATGTGACGCAACCCACTTCGCCGGTGTAAATACCGAAATGTGTGTACTAATTTTCTCTGTTATTCAATCACTATCATTTAAAGTTCGCCACTTGTGTCCATTTCTACCAATGTAGATTAACTTTAATCTCGAGCTCTTTACTTGCTTTTCAATTTTTTCCAATTCTCAGAACTAGAAAAGGATACAAAGTAGATAAGTTGAACCAAGATTAAATATAATAAAATTATTCTAATTGGTAGAAATGAACATTATTCAACAGGGATTGTTCAATAGGACTGGTACAGAATACGCCAAGATATCTCCACCTTTATTTCAAGATTCGTTTAAAACAGAACGGAAATGGCATAAAAGACTAAAAGACATTTTATAATGATAGGAAAGGACAAGCAGATCCGAAAGGATGAACGAGGTGCGGTTGCAACCATTTTATGACATTCGCACTTGGAAATTAACTATGCCGGCGTATTCGCGTGCGGGATGTGTTACACCGCGTTGTTTTACACCGGCAACGACAAGCCATCGCGAACGGAAGCTCGCCAGAAACTTCCGTCCCTTCTCGTCCCCGCACTCCATTTCGAATCCGCTACCCCCACGTTCGAAAGCCCCTCTTTGTGCCTCACCACCCGTGCCATAAGCTCGACGCCGCAAACTAGTAAACCTGTGCGATGATCAAAGGGAAAATTAATTCGCTTGAAATATACCGGTTCCGCCGCGAACCAACTCGGTAGCGCGCGCAAGACAGAAAATTAATTTAGCTTTGTTGCGGATATCGCTCTTCTCCGATTTTCCTCTCCTTTTCCTCGCTTATTCTACTCGCCTTTCTTCTCTGTCCTCTTTTTTTTTTCCTCGACGCGCGTGCAAAGGCACGAAACGGCAACTGTACGTCGCTTCGGCTATCAGCCAGATTCTTGTCGAATTTTTTACGCAAACGCATAAAATAAATCAAATTACAAATGTAATATGTATCTCGAAGATCGAGATTCACATTTCAACTCAGGATCAGTTGAAATTGGGAACGTTTATTTTTTAATTGCTAATCTTTCGGAAAGTTAAGGGAAACACGTTGTTCAATATTTATAAAACCGATTCTCTCGTTTCGATTATGCATACTGTGTATTCAAATATTAATTAATTTTAAATATTTCAAAAGTTCATATATCTGCAAATTTATCACAAGTTCATCGCAAGCATCAAATTTATTCAAAATATATTTTGAATTCTATAGTAAGTTAATATAATACTTTAATCAAGATTATTAATTTAAAAACAAATTTCATTTCCTTCTTATATATCCTTCTTATATAAAGTTATTTTTTCAATCAAGTTTTGTGACGTTCTTTAAAAGAAAACTAATTCTCGTTTCGAGCATATGATAATGAGTTTTCTCTCAAATTTCCAAGTATATTTTAAAACTGTTACTCAGATTAAGATGATTTAATTCTTTGTTAAAAGGTATCTTAAAACTTCAAAGTGATTTACTTTACAAAAAGATAAAAGTAAACTAATTGTAAGTAATCATTTTTCTTAACAGCGGAGTGATTTTGATGCGCGTAACGTAACTTTTCCAGTATTTTTCTACCGCGTAAAAAGTAATTACTCAACGATCGAGATTTAAGAATGCATTTTCACTCGGAATCTTTCTCCAGTTGAAATTGGGACGGTCTTTTCCTTTTTAATTGCGGATCACTTTCGAAAAGCGATGGAAAACATGTTTCGCATTTGCAAAAATTGATTCGTCTCGTTCTCGATTACGTGCATTACCAGTGTTCCCTCGGCTGTGAGAATAAACCGCCCGAGGGGCAGAGTGAGAAAGAGAGAAACCGGCCGCCGCGCCATGCGCGCACGCCCGAGGCTCGCGGCGCGGGCCGACTCGCTAATTATGTACGAAATTCATTAGCCCGTGTAAATATGGAGCGGTCGGGTGTATATACACCCGCGTGATACCCCGGGGGATACGCGGACGCGCGGCTTCGTCGCGCTCAGTGCGCACCATACGCATTGCTCAAACAAGCGACCTGGATCTTGCTTGTGTCCGTATTAAACGCACGAAACGTTCGCGCAAACGATATATTGCAACGTATCTACATTGGATACGTCTCGGAAGCACTCGGATTAATATCGCGGAGGATGTCGATTAGCGGTAACCCTCGGATCTAATCCGAGAAATCAGACTCGTACGCGGAAAGAGCGCTTTTATCAACTATGAAGCATCTGAAAATGTAGGATACGTTCCGTTTTCATGCTCACATGCTACAAGCATCAATTCATCCTTGTTGTCTACTAATATTAAACACGAATAAATGACGCTTACCAAGCGCTGTAAGCGTAAAACGAGAAACGCACTCTTGGCTAGATCTGAAATAATTTTATTATTGTAACTATCAAAATAATTGTTACGTATTGAAAAATCGCAAGCTGATTATGTAGTTGAGGCTGATTGCTAGAATTTTTTGTAGCATTGCAGCTTCAATTTTCTACACTGAAAAAAATCATGGTTGAACGAAATTATGTTTTTAGATCTGTATTTAACTAAATTTTGAAATATTTTAACGAAATCGTTCTTTTCATGTACTTCTCGTGAATCTCGTCGCAAGAATCGTTAAGGTAGAATCGGTTTTCTGGGATTTCTTTAAATTTGTTCAGCGTTCACACCTACTTTTGATCTCTCAAAACTTTTTCGCTTCTAAAGCTAACTTCTCCTTTGGTCTTGATTTGTTGCAATGTGTGTTTCACGAGACTTTTATCTTTGAAACTAATAGAAAAATTTGGCTCCGATAGTATGATCCAACAGAACAATCCTTTTCTAAAAAAAAATTTAATATCTTTTAATCTAAACTTCATGTGTGTAATTGATATTCTATTATACTCTATAAAAATGATATAATATTGTAGATAATTAGAAATATCTCAATTTTATCGAAGTTCCAAATGTATTTAAGCTAACGGAAAGTTATTTATAAAGCGACTGGATTTTTAAAAATACAAAAGAACTGACTGATGTTTGAGTCGTTCTTGGTTCTGTATTCTGCCACCGTGTGTTCTGAGCTTAAACATACCTCCTGTCTCGACCTTCTCAAATCACACAGAATTCTACAATTTCTTGTGCAGTCGCTCGACGGGCAGAACGTCTACAACTCTTGTTGCACGCTGCGCATCGACTACAGCAAGATGCAAAATCTGAACGTTAAGTACAATAACGACAAGTCCCGGGATTACACTAACCCGAATCTTCCGACCGGTGACGCCAGTCTGGATGCGGCGTCGCTCGCTCTTGGCGGCGAATTGCTGCTCATGGGTGCCGGTTCTCAACCGCGTGCCAGAATACCCGGTGAGTATTGTAAAATTCATATCTGAAATTTTCGATTTCAATCACGTTTGCCTTACCAAATAAATCACCAAATAAATTTAATTATTGATGGGCATAAGTAAGCGTCCCGCAAAGATCGTGACAACATTTGGGCTAGAACCACATAAAAAAATGAGATAAGACAATAAGACTTGAGCAGTAAGCGAATCAGCTAGTCACAATGAAGAACGTAAAGTTCTCTACTGTGATCGATCGATTAATTTTATTATATAATAAAAAATATGTGTCCTCATTTTTGTTTAAAAAACAACATAAAAACTCATCAAAATCGAAAAGGGATACTTCCATAGGTTATCTTATGAGTTTATTTGAGATGGAAATTCTGTTAATATTAAAATGTTGAGACTATAATAGTTTTTGATAGTTAGAATAAGAGCTTTAGTTTTTGAATAATAATAGTTGGAATAATAATTACAATTAAAGAACTGTATTCTCGAGTTTCGGTATTAGGATCTTTCTCTCTTGAAATTATCTCAAGAATTTACCCTCAATTGTTGTTATGGTCTTTACGGAACAAAAAAATGGGCGATCTGAATATTTCATTATATTTTCTCGTCTAGTAGAGACATTAATATCATTTTTATATTTGTTAATCAGCAACGCGCAACCTACGCGTAAGAATATTTAATTATGAAAGATAAAGAAATTTATTATAGAATAACTCGTTTTTTTTAATTCATCTGTTTTTCTAATTTTTTTATCTATACAGAAACTTGAATCAATAAAAAGACAATAAAAAATTAATTTGATTATAGCATTATACATCTATTCTGCATACTATTTACCATTTTATTTCCATTAATGCACAAAATTACCAACTTTGAAAATATCGCTGGGTACGTTGAAGTTTTATCATAAAAATTGCTTAATAAAATATTTATTTAATTTGATAATTTATCTAACCGTAAAAATTTATTATGCCGTTGACAATGTAAATACCAATTATGTAGACAAAATAGAGTTGCCCATTTTTTTGCTCGTTACTGTATATGTATATATACATAATATATACATATGCCCAAGTTATCTACATATGTATAATACATATATACATATTATACAATGTGGAAACAGACCACGTGCGATATGTGATCGATAAACGTAT
The DNA here is from genome assembly GCF_001594115.1 of Trachymyrmex septentrionalis. Taxonomy (NCBI): domain Eukaryota; kingdom Metazoa; phylum Arthropoda; class Insecta; order Hymenoptera; family Formicidae; genus Trachymyrmex; species Trachymyrmex septentrionalis. The sequence goes on along the minus strand of NW_017304228.1, from coordinate 5,182,813 downwards.
TAATCGTGGACAATTTTGTGCAGTAATGCTCTCAATAATAATTAAATATAGTTATATAGTTCGCATTCAAAATTGTTTTGCAAAATTCGTTATTAAACGCTAGCGAAATTCGGCCGAAGCAATTCTGAATATTCCACGAACCGTATAAGCGATGAATTACATTACTCTTACACGATTTCGTGTAATAATAACCCGATAATAGTTGAATATGTATTCAGTAGCTCGTGACAGGGGAGCTTTACGGGATTCATCGCCGTTAAAACGTCTATTCCGAGAATGAATTCGAGACGTTTTTGTATTTTTATTTAGCTAACGTAAAAGCTCGCGGGGCTTTGCGAAAGGTATAATTGAAAGGTTGATCGGCCAATTAACGGCGTTACGTTTATCGGAATTAATTACGTTAGTAGTGATACCGATTTTACGTCACTCGGACGTCGGGCTGAATTATTATTATTATCTCACGATGGTAGAAGCAATTTGCTGGCGTTTCAAACTACATTCTGTCCGCTATGTGCACCAGTCGGACGTTATTATTTCCTCGGGTAAATTAATTAATTAGTATAAAGTACTCGGCGGACGATCCGGCTCGCCGAATCGTCTGGATTTTTGCGTTTGTATCGCGGCGACAACGGCTAGTTTAAATTACACGCTCGGCCCCTGCGCTTGTTTGGGTTAAATTAATTTCACGGCGTTGTTGTTGGTATTTAATCTGTAACAATGTAATCCACTTTTGCGTCCTATCTCGTTGCGCAAACAGTCCGTTGATGACTGAGGATCGAGGCGATCTCGTGACGGTCGGTCGGTCTCCGTAAATCACGATGAAGAAATCGCGATTAATTACACGACGAGGAGATCGTCGAAGTATCGAGTACGGAAGCAACCGTTCGATGAAGATCGCGAGACATCGTAATTCGAAATCGGAGAGTCTTCGTCTATCGCGACTTGTATATACTTTCTTTTCTTTCTCATTTTTTACAATTGCAATATCGACCAATGATAATAATGTCGTCTGAACTTCCTGAAGTAGAGTCCATTGCAGGGGCACCGGGTGTGCTGCCCACGCCCTTCGCGATGCACGGTCTCGCTTCGCCCTTGGCCGGGCCTTACAACGGCGTACCTCCAGCCGGTGGACTCGCCGGCCTCGGTGGATTCCCCCTTGGCGCGGCTGGTCTAGGTGTCCGGGTCCAAGGAAGCGCGCAAGCATCGGCCGTGCTGCTCGTCAGCAATCTCAACGAGGAGGTAAGTATTTCGAGAACCTCGAGTCCCATCCTGACTCCGTTCTCCTGCGATACGTTGTTCTCCAAAAAACGAGAGGCCGTATCAAACTCTGGCGTGGTACACGCGAAGAAAATCCGAGAAAGTTTGAAAAAAATTTGAGAGAAAGTTTATTCGCGCTTTATTATCGCGACTGCATTTAAAGATCTTCCGGCAAACTACCGTGATCTAGAAATTTTCTCCGTGTACCACGCCTTCCTATCCACCAGGAATCGCATTGAATGCTGGGGAGATGGAAGATTCCGTTTCCACTGAGTCGTGTTCGTTTAACTCTTTGTTTCGATTTGTTAAGATGATTTTGAATTATAAAAATCTGCGCTTTATTCATGTAAAATCTCGAAATTGTCGGGACCAATCGCGTCTGGGACGGGATCTCTTCAGTTGGAAGAGAATCAGTTCCGACTATGCGTACGAGATGGTGAATACAGCGTAGATTTCTAGACACAACGCACTGAGGGAAAAGTGTTTGGTATTATAACATTAGTAACAATAACATCGTGTTGCAAGGTTTCTTTTTTAACATCTAAGTGGTGATTCTTATATACGTTTAATTGCTGAAAAAGAATACAAGATTAAGAAAAGTGCCAACATATGTATTCTGAGAAATCAAACACCTTATTTAAAAAAACTTAAAATTTAAAACAGTTTAAACTTTTCCTTTTATCTTATAGAATATATAAAACATAAAAATTATCATTCAAATGTGATTTCAGATAAGAATAGAAATCCTTATAAATTAATCCTTGTAATTCTTGATTTTTATTGTAATATTGCCAATAAATTTTAATATATGACTTACAGTTGTACATAAATAATACAAGGAGTTTTATATCTCTCATTGTATTTATTTTTATGTATTTTAAAAAACATTTGAATTTCTTATAGTTACATTACATTTATTACGAATATTTGCGTTATTATATAAGAAAGTTATGTACCGAAGTTTCTAAAATTTGAGAGGTGGTGAAACTTTCTTGGAAAGGATATTCGTTTCAGTGTAAAAAGCTCTATAAGTAACATTTATTACTTGAGAAACAAACAGTTGATAATTTGTTGTGTCATATTTACTTTCATTAAAACAAAAACAAAACAAAAAAAAAATTAGTCTTAAAAATGATTATAAATTCTAGTTAAATTATGGTAATTGTAACTACAATATTTTTCTCTCGGTGTACGTATATTTAACGAGACAAAGCGTTAAATGATGCACGTACACGACAACGGGGGAGGGGGAGGGGGGTGTTGCGCGACCCGTTCGAGTAGATCTCGAGCACTGAGAGAAGTAGGCCGCCACCACGTACGAATAAGTGTGTTGTATGCGAATAATATATCTGTTGTATGGCATCTGTCGTCTCTACGCAGTGTGTATGCGTGTGTATGGGCGCGTGTATGTGTATTAAAGCCCCCTGGCCCGCCGTATCTTTGTCACGCGACATTACCGCCTTGCCCGGTGCGACACACGCACACATACGCGCAACCGCCACTTCTCTATCTTCTCTGTACCATCTCACTTTTCCCTCTCTATTCTCTTCTCGTTCCCACCTCTCGGGCTCTCTCGTACTCCTTGTTACATACCCCTAAGAGACCGCACGCTATTTCTCTCAGTGTGCGACACGCGGGACCCAACCAGCCCAGTCAACCCTCCATCCGGTATATACGCACGTGCATACACGTATAATTACACGGCCTAACGAGCGAGTTAGCAACGTAGTGCTACGTAGGCGAACCCCGCAATTTCTCGACTCTCCGGCTCGATCTTTCCACCGGGCTGAGCTTCGGCTGATTTCGCCAGCTGCGAACTTCAAGGTAACAGGAGATTGTCATTGCAAGCTCGACAATACGCAATACGTTCAAAATCGATCGTTAACGTCTGGGAGAACTTGTCTAATCTGTATTTACGTCTGTTACCGAGATGGAAAATTACCACAAACATTGCCAAATTGACAAATACTTTTTGCAAATATGCAGAACAAATTTAGAACCAAAATTCGAACAGCAAGGAATGTTAAATTGTTTTAGAATTGAGAGAAAAATGCTGGATTTTTTTTGTCTTTTTTTTTTTTTTTTCATTTATTTATTCGAGATTATGGAACGACCTCTCCAAGATCCTCCAGTCCAGTTGATGGGAAAAATCGAGCCGCGATGCGTATAAGCCCTGTCTCGTCACGAAACCTTCGATTCTGTTCCCTACTTGTTCCCCCCCACCCCCACCCCGCTCATTTTCGAAACACATACAAATCACTCCAACGTGTCACCATCCTGCGCCCTAATTAATTCGTAGCGTCGTCGACTAAACGACGTTACTTCTTGCGAGGCGACATTTATCCCGATTTATTTTCTCACACTTTGGTGTTCACAATATTCCGCGAATGAACATTATATTTTTAATATCTAGTTCGAACAATTCTCTATACTTTGTTACGGGCATTTATTATATGCCCCTCGCTATCAGCTCCTGCATACGAACTTAGATGTTAGCGTTCGATGACAAAAACGACGAACATTATCGCGTAAGAAGCTTCAACGGGATGATGAATGTCGCCTCGGCAAGAAACTGTGTGTCGACGTCACACTTCGCAGCTGCAACTTGTCACTACTGTACTATAACTGTGTGTACTACTATCGTTGTGTCGCGCACAAGCCTCGCACGACTCTCTTCGGCTGTCTTCAATTTTTGCAAAAAGAAAAAAAAAAAAGATAAAGGCCACGCCGTTTCTATCGGAATTTGTTGAAAAATCAATCACGTGGATATAATTACATATATCTGTACGCACACTCTAAGAAAATGTGTTCTCTTTTCTTGTCCTAACAATTTTGCACGTAGGATTTCTTTTTCGTATCTACGTGCGAGAATTTGAAAAAAAAAAAAAAAAAACGCGAATCTTGTGCGCACGTCAACACTATACATTTAAATCCTATTATACTCGCTGACTACTGACTGGACTCTGTCTGTTCTCTGTGTAGATGGTCACGCCTGACGCTCTCTTTACCCTGTTTGGTACGTCTCCACATTTATATTATTAATTATATTACATTATTAATTATTATATTTACACCCTCGCGCTTTCTCACACCTACGCAACATATTACACGGAATCCACGGACGCGCGATACGCGGCACGTACATCACCGGAGACATTTCGCTGTACGCGAGAATTTAATTGAAATGGAAAAAAAGAAAAGAGATAGAAAGTGGCAAAAGACGAAGACATTCGCCCGAACATTTTTTGTTTTTTTGTTTTTTTTTATTCGGTCACGTAGTCATATTCTTCGCGATAGAGACGAACAAGACGAACGTGTTACACGCACAAAACGGAACACGCCAACGTAAAATCTCTTTCATACGATTGTCACGTCCGAGGTTTACGTTTTATACTGAAAAATAGTAAAAGAAAGAAAAGATCTCTTCCTTCTTCCTCGGTTTTATTTTTCATTTCACTTTATTTTATTTTATTTTATTTTTTGTATGTTTTATGATTTTTTTCACTCTCTTTTTTTTCTTTTCGGCAACTCACAAAACTCGAGCATCGTCATTCTTTCCCTCTCGTCATGTTTTACTCTCCGTGAGACATCCGCCATAACATAGCTCTGATTAACGTTTAATCCGTACTCTTTCGATATTTTCGTGATTTCAACTTATTTTATTACTACAAGCTACTCCATTCGCAAAATCATGATCACCCGTCATACCGTCATCACCATCGTCATGCCGCCATGTCGGCCACGATCGAACACGTTCTCTCACAGATCTCTATTTCCAAGCATCTCTTTATACAGATTATTTCATTCATATTTTATTAATATCAGTTCCACACAACCTTTAATATTACGTAAGCTTTCGCTTATTTTACGTAATTCCATAGGAAACTCACTATTAACGAGGCGTAGCGACTCGGCTGCGGTCATGTTTCTCCTTTCCGTGAGCGATTGTTATGCAGATTTTCCCGGATAATTGCAGACGAACGTACAAAAGTCACGTACTGCGTTACAGAGCGCGTTTTAAAAAATTATTAAAAATTTTCTGTCCGTCCCGTAGACATCCATTTTTCGACTTTTAGCCAGCAAAAATTTCATTCGCTTCTACCTCGGCAGTTACGTAATATCGAAAAATGTAAAATTTAAATGAATTAAACTTCGTGGAAACACATATAATAAATTGTTGCTGTTTCGTTGATTTTTAATGCGTTTTATTTTAACAAAAATTTACTGGATTATGAAGATTAATAATTGCAAATTATTTACAACTTCTAGCCTTTCTAGTTTTGTTAGAGCAAATTATTATTTTAAATTAAAAGGAGAATGTTACGTAAAAATGATGTGCAGTCCGAAATATAAAAGTATCAAGGAGACTATTAATATGAATAATTACAATTTTTTATTTTATAAACCGTCTAACTTTGTACTCTGAAGATAAAGCTTCTAGCCGAATCGCTCGCCTCTTGCATGTCCCGATTCTTAGATCCGATCGTACCCCGATTTCGATCGACTGAAATATTATCCCGTTCATCTTCGATAACCCTCAAAGCAGCCTCTCTAAAAAGAATACGCGGTTTGTCGCCATCACCAGAGTTTACTAAAGAGAAATTTGCGTATTGTGCATATAGGCGTTTACGGGGATGTACAGCGTGTGAAGATCCTCTACAACAAGAAAGACTCGGCACTAATACAGATGGCCGAACCTCATCAGGCGCTTTTAGGTGAGTGGACATTTTTTTAGCTATGAGCATAACTCGAAATTGCGTTTTATCTTGTAAATAATTCATTTGTTTAACCCTCGACTACGGTAGTGGATTACATTGAAAAAAATTTCTGGTTGAAAATGAAGAAGTTTCTAATCATATCAATCAGAATTCTGACTATCTCAACTAGAATTATAATGAACTTAACTAGAAAATTCTGATTTGTCCATTTTTAACCAAAATTCAAATTAAAAATGCAACCAAACTCTTTTCAGTATACAATGTATACAATTAGTACTGTGAAGCTATAAATTGTCGGTAAAAACATCTTTGAGAGAGAGAGAGAGAGAGAGGAGGGAGGGAGAGATTTTATTTATCAATAACCGTAAAATCTATAGTATGACACACAATGCATTTTTTCCTACTGGATTGCTTTCATTTTAGTAAATTATTAGAGTTGCACCCCACATAGAATTTCTAATTTACTGACATGCAAGCAATTTGGTAAGAAAAAATATGTCGTATACCGTAGGCTTAAAACAGAGATTCACAAAGCATTTTGTACTTGAAACAAGACGTTTTAAAATTTACATACAGTTTTTACAGCTGTAATTTAGGATCTTTGTATTAAAAAAAAATTATATATATACGGCCCACTTTTTTATTGTGGGAAATTACAAGACACGATTTCTTATTCTACAGCTATATACTGTAATTATGTTAACATCCGAGCACATATCAATGGTTATTTAACATTGTTTAATCTATGTGACAGCGCTAACCCATATGGACAAGTTAAGAGTGTTTGGAAAGCAAATCAAAGTAATGCTCAGCAAACACCAAACGGTTCAATTGCCAAAAGAAGGTCAGCCAGACGCGGGCCTCACGAAAGATTACACCAACAGCACTCTTCATCGATTCAAGAAACCTGGCTCAAAAAACTATCAGAACATCTATCCGCCGAGCTCGACCCTGCATTTATCAAACATTCCGTGAGTAATCCAACAACAATACATATTTTGCGCTGCTTCTCTTGGTGGCTTAACGACATTCAATTTGGTCTTTTAGGGCTACGGTAGCGGAGGAAGAAATCAAGGATGCTTTCACCAAGAACGGCTTCACCGTGAAAGCTTTTAAGTTCTTCCCGAAGGACAGGAAGATGGCTCTCATACAAATGCCTAACATGGACGATGCCGTGGCTGCGCTGATCGTAAGTCGTCATTGTTGTCATTAATAACCCAAGTCGAACTGTGATCTTCTGACAAAAAGCTTATGCGGATCTTAACTTGCTTCTTAATTTCATTATAGTTATAATTTTCACGAAAAAAGATTATAAGTTTCTTGCCTCAACTTTGGAGGAGCTCTGTTCTTAAAATTCATTTATACAATTTTATTATTATTATTTAACATTTTTCCTATCCCCCCTTTAACATACAGCAGTACCGTAATTTGTCTCTTTAGGATTAAATTCATGTTTTCGGTACTTTGTTTCTACAGAATGGAATATTTTTCTTCTTCAAATTTCTAGTGTTATATTTATGGGATTGCAATTTCGAGAATCAAAATCGGATTTTTTGCTAATACAAACAAGTAGTACTGAGCTATTCAGTACTCTGCTGATTATAAGTAGCTTTCGTAATTAATTCATTACTTATACGAGAAACTTATACGAGAATAATCCTGATGTTCTGCAACTAAAAATAAAATTGCTCAGGGCATCGAGTTTATAAAAAATATACATGTCGGTTCTCCTCCCAGCATGCCTTCGTATTTATCGCAAGTATTTTTAAAGAGAAAGAAAGTAGAACGAAAATATTTCAACTTTACTTGAAATCTAATTTAAAGTCTAATTTAAAGTGAAATATAATATAAATTTTCGTTGTTCGATTATAAAATCGATTCGTTTTTTCCTCTTTCACAGAAAATGCACAACTATCAGCTTAGCGAGTCCAACCATCTCAGAGTGTCGTTCTCCAAGAGCAACATCTAACAAGAATCGCCACCGCACGAGCAGCAATGGTACCAGCCATACGCCCTAGTTCCCCTTTGGTCACCCGCTTCGGTCTATGACTGATGGTCACGTAGTTGGATCCACTCAGGCGCTCGTCCGTTCCTGCGAGAGTCGCTACGCTGTTGCTGGCCTGCACTGCGCGTGTAACCAATGCGGGACTGCGTCGTACTCGGACTTTGAAGCAGCACAAACGGACAGGAGCTACCTCGTCCGAGCGAGCTTAGGATGTTCTTGAGGCCTTGCCCTTGTTATTGGGACGTCTATATGGCACGCACTTATTTTCGCATCTGGTTGATTTTGACGATTTGAAGGGTGTTGCTAGGGTGTTTTGAGATGTACCAGGGCTGCAAGCGCTCAAATTAAACGATGAAGAGGCAAATTCGCGACGGCCTTCTCGAAGGTAGTTTCCGGTGCTGGCTTTCGAGCGTATTAACGCGACAGTTTCATAATTTTAGAAATATATGAGGAATTTAAAAACAGACAAGGATCGCGGGAAAGGAAAGGAGGAGAGAGAGAGAAGGAGAATAACGTGATTATTCTTATGAAAGCCAGGACCGTCGCAAGAAGAGAGAAACACAAAGAGAGAAAGTGAGAAAGAGAGAGAGATATGCAAAATAAAACAAAGAGCCTAGCAGCCGGGCGTACATAGAGAAAGCATGTGTAAAAGAGGGAAGAGAGATTAGGATTAGACGGGAGCGAGGAAACAGCACAGTGGCGAACAGTCCTCGACTCTTGTACAGAGTTAACGCTAGGGAAGATAAGATATATTATTATACATGTAAAATTCATGATCGCGCGGCCCAACACCGCTACAGTGATTACAGTTAAGAATTTTTCAAAGTTACGTGGACACAAGGGCGACCATCTCGCGATAAGCGCGCGCGACGGCGTCCGTATATCACAGTTCGGAAGTAGGTCTTCGTCGTCAACGACGTGCTCGTTCGACGAGCGGACTCGAGGAGAAATGCCAAGTGGGAAGAAATGGACCGCGAGGTATCTCGCGACGATCGTCGTACGTTCACGCGTGACACGACGGCCGACTATCGTGAATCAGCAGCGTTTACCACGAGACAATCTTCATTCTTCTGACGACCAAACACACATACGACCGAGCGTACTTCTTCGTGGCTTCCGTTCCGTTTCGAGGGCGAGACATACGATCGACGAGGCTGACCGATCGAGTACGACGGGAACGGCGTGTTTTAATTGACCGGGTATCTAAATAAGAAAATGGCCAATGTCACGGGACCTTTTGCATGCTTTCACGAAGTACTATTACTTCGCCGACGAACCGATCTCTCTCTCGTTGATTTTACGTCGCAAGATTGGCAGCGGCCAAAATTGGAGAGGAGAGTTGAAAGCGGCGGAGCGCCGAATCGGCCTTCAAAATTCTTCCCGTCTATCCGTTATCTTATCGCGATTGGTTGATCCGTTCGTAAGGCGGAAGCGAAGCAATTATCAAAGTCGTTCGTTGCGTGCTGAGAGCAATCCTAATTGGGGTATGCTACTCCGAACGTATCTGGCCCGTTCGACCTATGTTTTATGTTTCTTCGCGGGGCGTATTTTCTCGCTCCCGAAGGTACCTGCAGTATTCTCGGCTATCCGGCGAAGTCGAACGCTTCTTAGGGGAAGATCGAGCGGTGCCTGAACGTTCGATGACCGAGGCGAGTTCTCCGCTCCGCAGACCCACGCGACGCGTTTGCGCGCGTCATTATATGGTCGTCACAGATGGCATTTTTATAATTTGTACGTTTCAGTTTGGAGATAAGTATTATAACGCACCCGCACACGTATCCGCGTCTTTACGAGACCGTACAATTATGCAGTTATACGTACACAAGACACATACACACACACACATACACACACACACACACACACATTCATATACGCGCCGCGCGCGAAGATAAATATTTCGACCGCCCTCTGATTTATACACATACACGTACACATACACACGAATACATACAGACGCATAGATATAACTGAATGCGCGCAGATTTCTTAGTTAGAATAGATGCTTAGGCATGTGTTAGGATCTTAATCGTATAGTAAGCGACTAGATAAGTAATTGACTAGGAGAGGAAGGAGTGAACCGTTGAACATATCGCTAATTAAAAAGTTTGCAACGTACGGGGCGCGCGCGGAAAGTTGGTGTCGGTCGTAACGAATCAACGAGTGGCACTCAGGACACCTCGAGGATGTTCGCATCGATGGACAGTATTCGAAGAAGAGAGAGATACTATCGTGTCTCTGTGCCAAGGATAGATCCATCGTTTGACGAGCTTTGATCCACCCCATCGAGAGAGTTCCTGATATCAAAGCATTCCTTCAGTAGTCGGCGTTTGTGAGGATTCCCCGTAAATACAAGCGAATATCTTGAGCAAGCATCGCACATATATAGATTCGAGGAGGCGAATCATCGTTCGATTAAATGAGTCATTTGCGGCGTTGAGTTGTTGTTGGACAAAGCGTTGAAGAGAAAAGCAAAGTAATACGCTAGAATCGTATTTACGGGGATTTAGTAGAACTGTGCGAGATCCGATTGGGGTGGTTCTCGAGGTATCTGAGGTGTCCTCGTCGAGAAGCGCGAATCGGAATTTCGATCGGGCGTCGCGAAGTTGAGGACAATTGATCTTATTTCTGTTAAGAATGAGAAGTCCTGAAGTCCTGAAACGTAACGTGCCCCGCGCGCGCGCCGGCAAAGCCCACGGGTTTCTGTCTAATCGACGTTCTGTTGGAGTCAATTAAATTTTACTGATATAACATAACTGATCGTAGAGAGAAGTAGGAAAAGGATTAATGTGTGTTGGAAGGCCGTTTGGGAGACCGTTATGCAAAGGCGTAACTGAACGAGCGAGAGGGAGGGAGAGAAAGGGAGAGAGTAATTGCGCGAGTGCGAGAGAAAGAGAGAAACGGAGCGAAAGAGTTGTATTCACGTTGAATGTATTGTCGCGCGACTTTGACGGATATTGAGCTATATAAAAGGGTAGGGGGAGGAGTTTCTCCAAGCCGAGAACCGCGCAGCGACCTACAAGGCAGGGGGAATGACGAAATTGTGAAGAAAAAAAAAAAAATAAATAAAATAAAGCGAATGCCGGCTCGGGCATGATGTGCTGTTTGTGCCAAAGTAGGCTAGCCGATAAAACTCTAGAACGGGATCTCTTGGTGAGTGCAGTGCGAATAAGATATCCCTGTTCGATCGCGTGGACGCCGATCCCCGGGGGTTCTCCTCGTACGATCGTAAACGTTTCCGCCGGGACCCCCTTCGATCGGCGGTCTTGCCTTGATCGAGTACCGACCAATCAGCTAGTTGTTTAGAGACGTAGCGAGTAGCCGGCATGAGCGAAGGGGCCAGTCTTTGCATCTATGATCTGTGTCTTTCGGACCTCTGATACTACGTTATTCACTTGGACTGCATTTATACATTCTTAACCGGACACACGTTCCGAGCACCCGGACTGCAACGTCTGTCAACACGAGAGATTTTCACGACACTTACACGCGCGCGCACACACACACACACACACACACACACACACACACACACACACACACACACACACACGCACGCAATACATATTACTTAAGCAATACACAAAAATACACCTCCGCAATCGCCCACGAATGTACAGATTCCAGCGCGCGATCCAGTTTTTATTTTTTACCGAATATATAGTAGTTCCCTTCTTGTTTTAGGTGGCTCGCTTAATTCGCTGTGTATTGATCTAGGAATTCCAGAAGCGCTTCTCTTACACTTACCTACTTTGCCTGTCTCATTCGATTCGTTTTTCGTGCGGTACCTTTAAAGTATCTTGTAGCGACTACTAAAACGTTTACACGTTCGTATCTCCTCGATTCTTATCGCATATCGCGGAACATAGCGTGAGAGTGCCACAAGGAGGGAGGAAAAAAAAGAGGGAGAAACTGTGCGGGAGCGAGCTTTCGTACAATCCTTACTTCCGGCACGAATATCGTCTAAGCGTACCTGAACAGCTCGCACAGAGAGAGTGTTACTCGATTTCCCGAGCTAATATATATATATATATATATTATATATTTCGATTTATACATACGTATATATACACAAACACGCGTGTATCCTTTTCGCGAATTGCCAACGTCGAGCACCCACCGTTCACGCCCAGGTTCGCTTTAATTACATTTTATTACTTGCCGGCCGTTTCTTAGCACATTCCTGTTGACGCGTACAACACGCATCCGTACACACCAATCCACACGGAACACACGATACACGTGACGATCCACGTAAGCGCACGCATCCAGCGTTTTGTCTCTATCTTCATTTTTTCTCTCTCTCTCTCTCTCTCTCTCTCTCTCTCTCTCTCTCTCTCTCTCGTTTTTTTCGAATCTCTTATCATAGAGCAACTAGTAAAACTCGAACGTTACTTTTTTCTTTTTTTTTTCCTTTTTTTTTTCTTTCATCATTCACGCCACTCTAATGGTGACAATCAGCTCTTCTGCTCGCAGAAGGAGGAATTCGGCGCGAGATTCCTCCGAAGCATTATCGTCAAAAGTAACTCGTTTCGAGCGGCGCGAGCCGTTCTTTCCAATGGACTTATCACTAGTAGAAAAACGTACCGGAAAACGGGGCAGAGCTGTACAGAATTATAGACATCTACAGGGTGCCCGACGTTAAATCGCACATCTATTCGGTTTACTCTGTCGCCGTTACGACACACACACATTAGATCGGCCTTCCTCCTTTCCGCTCGGACGGTCCTCGCGTGGTGGGCAAAAATGAAAAGAAGACAAAAAAAGTGATGAGAAAGAGGGGGCACCCTGTAGACGGATAGATCGACTATATCACTAGCTGGGTTGAGGGGGGCCGAGGTGAGGGTTGGAGTAGCCAGCACTCGCTACATGGTGTCGTAGATTATTCAGACTCCGAAATTTCCCCAGACTCGTCGCGCGAGGAATCGGCCGGTGGTAGTTGAACGAGGGTGTCCACTTTCATCCCTCCCGCGACGTAAACGTTTTCGCATATCCAACAGGATCTCCGATAAAGGATGGCACTGCGAACAATATCGCGCGAATCAACGGAGAACGCGACGGGAACCTAAAAGATAGATACAATGCATGAGTAACAATCAAAGAAGAAACGATTTCTATCGAGTGAGGATATTCAGGATAAAATGAGAGCGTTACTGTGACTCGGTCAGTAGAAAAAAAACAGCTTTACAACTGCTGTAAGATTCTTTAATATGATTGATCTATACATTTAGATCCAGTGAGAGGAACTAAGTAGCAAAGTCAATCATGTTAGTGAATTTTACAACGGTTGCAAAGCTGCTTTTCTTTGCTGTAACCAATGAAGAGCGTAGACAATAGGAACAAGAAACAATATACAGGTAATAGATTTTAACCCATCAAAAATCGTGTAGTATCGATGCACGCAGCAATTTCTGGTAGATTGAAATCTATTGCCTGCGTTATTCCCTGTTTCTGGTTGCCTGCGTTTTCCATTGTGTCCGAGTTCTTAACATTTTCATTATCCCGACGCGAGTGTCTGTTTTCTGTCAAGGAAAATTTTGCACATTGAAGATCGCTCGGTTCGTCGAGATCGAGAAAGAGTCGTGGGGACACGGTAGAAATCGGCAGCGCGGCGACGTCGGTGAGACATCGCACTCGGACCAAGAAAATTCGGGGTCTGGTAGAGAGCCACGTTAGTAGAAGCTTAGCCTACACGCAGAGGGTATCCACTAATCCATTTATGTACGCGAAATACACAGACAATACACACACGCTCCAGACGCGAGTCGTACACGCATACGTGCACACACAGATCCCAACGCACACATACATTCACGGACTTATATCTATTATATATATTTGATATATCGCATTGTAACAGGTGTGTCCTGTAAAATGCGGCTACAATCCGGATAATCTATATTTTATTAATAAGGGATAAGTCTATATATAGGGTTACTAACGTGTTACGGATTATCACATAAATTAGAGAGAAAATTAATCTATATAAATATATATATATATAAATATATATTATATAATGCGCGGCGGAAACTCAAGTACGTAGAACCGGCAAAAATGGTGGAGAACACACGCGACACGCGCACATACACACGCAACGTTAACGCGATTGGAGGTTTGAGGTATACAAAAAAATATATGCATATGATGAGTTTTAAATGACTATATCTGTGCTATCTTAGGTAGATTGTTGAGAAAATTATCAGGATGATTATGGTCTGCTTGCCTAATCGGGGCCTTCGGCGTCGTTCAAATCAAGAAAGGAACGGATCTAAAACATGACACGCGTGCCGTCGATGCAGCAAGCCGATGGCATCCCCGTTTTCTCGCGTCAAATTCTTTTCCCGTGTTCCAAAGTCAGGGTATATCGCGACTCGCGAGTGAGCCCTTCTTCTAGTATTGGGAGAACGATTTAGATGTTACGTGGTAACAGGCGGCCAGCAGTAAGAAAATACTTTGATGACATCCATGTAGTACGGATCTCTAAGGGACATCTTAAAGACATCTCGAGGACGATCTACCTTCTAAAGATGTTCTCAGGATGTCCCTTGGAAGTGTACTGTGTGGGCAAATATGCGCGAACATACATAACACGCACAAACACACATATTACACTTTCACTTACATGGAGAAACTCAGCTCGAAAAATTATAATAAGTATACATTAGTTTATCGCGAGAGGGGAGAAGCGTTTAAAAGACACACAGGGTCTCCAAAGTGCGGACAGTAACAAAAAAAAAGTCTTCGGGATGGAGCGTCGGTAATCCTTACAGAAATCCAGTACCGGTCGATTTAATATTGAAAGGTAGCGATTAATTATTTATTTTGAGTATTAAAAGCACTGAACACAATATTTTTAATACTCAAAATAAGTATGTTAATTACTACTTTGCAGTTTTAAATTTCTATAAGGGAGTAGATCGCAACCGATGGGTGTTTTACATAAAGGATTAGCAGGGTCGAGATAACGATCTGTCTTCAAATGCCGACAATGCTGTAACATTAAAATAACCACAATTGGATGACTCAATCTGAATATCAAAGGAAGGAACTTGTATTGAAGATCGTACTTTACTTTTGTAATCAAAACGCCAACAGTTGGTATCTCCCTTGCTTGAATAAAGCTGCTATCCTTAGATTCGGCTCTCTTCTAGATTGGCACGTTGGTTGTTATCTCGATCCTTCGGGCGCGGATGATCGAAGGGAATCCGAATGCGAGGTTTCTTTTTCTGCGTACATAACGTCTCGACGTCGCGCAGGTCGCTGGGACACGCGGATTATTCGTTGGTGTGCCTGTTGACTGAGTGATTTCGCGATTTTTTTTTTCTTTGCCTGCTCTTGCTTTCACGAGAGTCGCGCCAATTTAGATCTCGAGGACGAGACGACGGGACCGCGGACGAACAAGCTGTCAATCAATTTCTGTCAATCGTCATCTTACCTTTTGTTTGCGTTGAAAGGAACGGTTCGACCGCGTTCTTAGATAGGTCTCGAATTCTCGATGGGATTTCTTATTTTAAGGGGGGAAATAGCGAAGAGAGGCCTCGATGAGATGGAGCCGCTATCAAATATTTCAAGTCGTACCGAGACTGTATCGCTATCGCTATTGCCATGCCGATATAACCAGGGATACCGTAAGAGAAAAGGAACGAACATAGACACAAACGTACAATTCAATGGAGCCTAATTTTCGAAGTGAGAGAGAGAGAGAGAGAGAGAGAGAGAGAGAGAGAGAGAGAGAGACGGAGAGATCGTTCAGTCTCTCGTGACGAGACGACACCTTTGTAGTTGGAAATGTATAGGATATCCGTTTGTTTTTTTTTCTCGATTAGCGCGCGTACAAAGGACGGCTGAATTATAAAAATACTGAAGAAAAAAACACTGTACGTTGTAAGCCGTAAGTGAGAATTGTAGAAATTAACTAAACAGTAGTCGTTAAGACGGTGAGAAGTGTTGCTTGAGGGAAAAAAAAGAGAAGATGGAAGAGAAGCGCGATCCTGTAACGAGGAACTGTTAGCGTAAAAAGAAAAAAAAAGAAACGTTAGTAGCGTCTTAGAGTCGTGTAGTAGCTCCTTTCTAATTAAGCCTGCAGATTTAAGTAATGTGTATAGTTAAATGACAATCACTCGACTTTCTGTATCGACAATTGACGAAGGGAATCTCGGAAAAGCCGTGATAAGCTGCCTACGCACCGAACCCCTTTCTTCGTGTTCCCTTCTTTTTCTCGGTCCCTCATCCCTATCCCCTGTTCCGCAACGAGACTTTCTCATGTTCCAATCGTGGATTTTCCTTTTTCGAGAGATTTTCACCGAGCGGGCGGACAACTCGGCGCGATTTCGCAAGCTAGAAATTGTAAATAAAAGAAGATATGAACATGAAGATACGTTGATTCGTCTCCGACTCGCGTCGTTATCATAACTTATTTATCCGAAAGTGTGTCCATAGATTTGTGATCAGATCGATGTTTTTCCCGCAAAATGATTATAATTGTTGGAAGAACGGTTTATGTCTTCGAAATATTTATATCGTGGCCGATAAAGTATACTTTTAATAGATTGCCTTTTTAACGATATTTTAGCTGCATTGTTGAGTTTTTTATTAGTTGGCACATCAATGATGAGAAATCTTACAAAAGTCTTTTGCGTACGGATTGAATATTAAAAAAAAGAATATTTCGTTCGATAAATTTATAAAACTTAGAATGTATCATCTCGAACGTTTCTCATTCCCTTTTTCGCGTTCGAGAATTTTGTGAAAAATCTCAGGTTGTACATATACTACTTCTTTGACGTCGCTCCAAGCCTTTCCGAGCAATCTTGCCAGCTATTTTTCGCCTGTTTGCAAAAACTTCCAAGCCTATCGTGACAAGTGTCAACTCTGCCTTTTAGCTCTCGAACTTTCCAAATTCCGTGCCCAGGAAGATCCTTGGTTTTCTGCGTGTACCTTCCTTCTTTCCCTCGTCTCACAGTCGTCGTTTGCCGATCCGATCGACAGCTGATGACAGTTCCGCGCGTAGAGCGTGGTTTCGATCCGATAAAAAAAAAAAAAAGGGTGGAAAAAGGAGGTCTTTCATCCCTTGAAAGATACTTATTCTCTATTGTCACGGAAATAATATTTACAAAGCGCAAGCGCGGTTGATAAAATCCAGAATCGTGCGGGATCGCGTCATCAGGGGCTCGATCGTCGGCAAGGCGCTCTCTAAAAGCTGGTAAATCTTTAAAGAAAAAAAAAAAAAATAATAAGAAGATATATATGTGAGAGAGAAAACCAATCATGGGCCAGGAATTGCGTTGCAAGTCACAATCAGCTCGTCTCCGGCAAAACAGACAATTTTCTTTCGACGAGAACCATTGTCAGAGCGGGCGTTTTACGGTTAAGCTCTTTCTTAGTAAGTTCGATTAGGGATTAGTCTTATCGAATAGGAAGGCGGCGATCACGAGAGTGATCTTGTTTTTTTTTTTTTTTTTTTTTTGTTTTTTGTTTTTTCTTTTTCCCCATTCGTTGCGCCCTGCACCGCGGTGCGAATCGCGATGGAAGCGCGCGGCAAGAGAAAAGAAGAAAGTAAGAGAAACAAAAAATTCAGGGAACAGTTGTGACGTGGGAGAAAAGAGAAGGAGTAAAAGGGGTGAGATTTTCCGGATCGTCGAGACGATCGGCGAGATCTTCGTATTGTCGGTCAGCATTTACGCGAGACGCGCGCACATCTACACGTTCGCATTTCATACATCACTCATGCATGATGTTTAATATATGTATATATATGTATATATATATATATATTAAACACAAAGATATATATACTTTTTGACACGCGTGAAACACATACGATTGACGATCTTCCACGTGCCTTTTTTTTGGCGCGAAACACGCTCACACGAAAAGCAAACACATGTATAGCGTACGCCGACGCGATATTGTTAACACTATCGCATACAATCTTTTTATAGCTCGACTCTTGGACCCCAGCCCCCTTTTACGAAAGTATTTTTCTCGATTTTCCGTCTCGACAGATCTGGAGGCGCTTTTACCGTTCGATCTCGAAAAAGATCGATCGTCGTTGGCGCATCGTTTTTATTCCATTGGCTGTATACCGTTCCATATATTTTGTACCATAAATTTATTTTTCCTTTTTCTTAATTTCAATTTCGTCCTTCACATTCATCCGCTTGTGAATGAGATTCTTTTCTCATTCGTACTTGTATTCATCATTTCTTCTCACGATTCGCAAATCGCGCGCGTAAGTAAATCTGTTTCAGCCCCGAAGGAGGTACTAGATTAACATAACTTTTATGTGAATTAGAGATAACGTTTTGCGAATCTTACCGCGAGAAAAATAGTTCCTTTACGTTATGCGTGCTCGTTCGTGAAATTATCTCAGGAAATACTTAAGGGAATGTGTACATATCACAAGTGCGAGAAGTTCGATTGTACAATTGTATATCTTCCAGGTCTGTCCGCGTTTTAGCATCTTACGAGTATTCCCGTTCTACCACTTTGACATTATCGGTATTATCATCGTTCACTACTTCTTCCCGCTAAAGCTATCGTATTTTTTTTTTGTTTGCGTTTTACCCCCTGCGCTTCTTATCTTTTACTTTTAATTTTATTTTTATACTTTTTAATTGTCGTCGGTTGCTATTATTATCGCCACTGCGATCCTTACTGTTATTAGCTCTAATTAATATTAATTATCTACTCTTATTATATATAATTATCTTATTCTTATGTTTAATAAATTCTCCTTCCTTTTTTTTTTTTATCTTAGCATTAACGACGCGCTTGATTTACGTGCCGAGAGAGAGAGAGAAAGAGAGAGAGACTGCTCTTCTCTTATGAAACGCACTTTTTACCTCTTAATGTATTCTTATCGTTATCATCTTAATTTTAATCCTATGGACTATACTATCGCTCTTTAATAATGGTACTACATGTTTACTCTTACTCTATCTATCACTGTTTACTCTTATCTATCATTACTACTACTCTACTCTTATTACTCCACTATCACTACTCTTACTATCGTTAATCACTCTACTACTCTATTACTCTTTCTGCTTCATCTTTTCTCTCTTTAGCAGAAAATAATAACGATCCGCATTACTAGGATTAATTTAACTGTGACATCGATAACTGTCAATATTAAAAAAAGGAACATGCCTTATCTTCTTACAATATGTGAATTTAATGACAATTGCAGATCGTTATCATTCTCTTGGTTCATTCATCTATCTATAACTATACTATTGTTTCTATCTCTACTTCTCTCTCTCTCTCTCTCTCTCTCTCTCTCTCTTCATTATCTATATTACTTCTCTCTATCTCTCTTAATCTTTCTCACATACTCTCTCTCTCTATACATATATTATTATTATATATACATATAAATTGTATGTGCTTTATACTATACTTCTATTCTTATCATTACTATATTACTCTACTATTGTATTACTCTACTATACTATGAGTGCTACTGTTGCCGCTCCGACCAATGTTTGCTCTTACTGTAACCGTCAATGCGTTTACGGCTCGTAAGTAACTGTATGTCCTTTGCCTGTGTTTTTTATTTTATCCTATTTTTAACGAAACAACGACTTTTAATCAAAATTTCCACCTATCCCTTTCCATTTCTTCCCTCCCCTGCATCTACTTGGTGTTGCGAATCTCTATACCGATTTTTTTTCTTTGTATCACTACTCTCCCGACACATTTATTTCTTCCACTGACCTCTCCCTTCCTTTTCTCTGATATCACCGAGTGTCGAAGCGAGAATAAAAAGACTTCGCGAGCGAGCGGGACGAAAGTACATATACATATAATTAATCTTCGATTTGTCAAGAAAACGATTGAAACAAGAAAAAAAAATAAACCTACCCGTTTTTTTGTGTTTTTTTTCTGTATGTCTCCGGCCGCCTAATCACCCTTCTCCCTTAATCATCTTCCATTTCGCGCGATCCTCGGGGGGCGACCTAAAGAGCTCTTTCGTGCGATCTTACTTATTCCGAACAGGAATATATGTAATTTATTTTTTATTATATTAAAGGATACATATAGATACCTGTATATGTATAAAAAATATAAAATATATATATGTATTTATATATATTATATATATATATATATTTTTTTATATATATATATATATACATACAAATATACGGATGAATCCCTTACGTCGCTCTTTACGCGCGATCCTTAGACTTTCCGCTCATGATCCACTCTATTTTATCTTATTTTATCTTATTTCTGCCTTTTTTTTTAGTCAAGAGAAATTACGTTGATGTGGATCAAAACAGAGAGAGTGAATCGTAAATTGCATGCGCGACGATCCACATGCACGCGACGACTCTTACGATCCACATATAGGAAGAAAGGGTGATTGAACTTGTTATTCCGTATCTTTCAACGCGTCTGGAAACTCTGCATTGCCAGGAAAACACGGGAAGAGCGCATAATTAACAGATGATTAATCACAATTGTTCGATCTCTTGATGATTTGCAATCCTACATCGAAATAGATGCGAAGTAAAGAAATTTTTATATTGAACTGTTACATTGAACTTCCTCCAGATTATTTGACGAAGATTGGAAACATCGAAATCGTCATATATATTTAAATCTGTCGATCACTTTTGCATTATTTGAATAATTAATGGCTTGTATTTTCCATTTAAATGAAAATACAAAATCTCGCTTGAGAATTACGGTTCTTATAGTTATGCGCTTTTATTAAGAAATTGCCCAAATCAATTATGTTGGAATGGGCAGAAAATTTTCGACGCGCGTCCGAAGATCGAGCAACGAAGTTCCGCCGTTCGGGAGTGAGGGAGGACGATTTTCTTGCGCACAAGCTCGCCCAAAACAATCATTAGGAATTGTGCCTAGATGTTTAAAACACTGTATTCTATGGGATCAACGTCATTACCTTTTTAGAATCGAGAAAGAGTGCGCGAAG
>NW_017304228.1:5151979-5161784 GCF_001594115.1 Trachymyrmex septentrionalis | reverse complement strand
ACTGTATTCTATGGGATCAACGTCATTACCTTTTTAGAATCGAGAAAGTGTGCGCGAAGTGAAGTGACGAGAAGGTAGGAGAGAGAGAGAAAGAAAGAAAGAAAGAGAGAATGAGACGAGGTGTGCAGGGAGGCAAGAGGCGTCTAATGTGGTGTTAGAGAAGAGAAGAGAATAACGGATCGAGTCACGATCCACAGAGTAATTTATATATGCGTTGGCAATGTCTTCGCCGCGACACGTCGATCGACCGAGTAGAGATTGCGAGCACGATCGGAAGCCGTGCGATTATTTTGCTCCGGTGGCACTGAATTCTTGCCAACAAATGTGTATATAAATATATACGATATATATATATATATATATATATATATACACATACACACATACACTTCCGATATACGTCAGAGATCACTCCCGACGTCCATCCAGATCCTTCGGAATGAGTGTCGATGTGTCGGAGCAAATAGACTTATATTAAACTACGGACTAGATATGAGAACAACATTAGTAAGAAAGGGGCAAAACAGTTGGTCAGATGCTTTCCTTGTTTAATTGTACAATGTGCGACGAAGAGAGTAACAGACCACGCATATCTCTGTCCTTTATATGTTGTCTTCAGCTACAACCTAATACGTAATTTATTATATAAGTCTATGATCGGAGGGAGCGCGAATCGCTCTTTACCCTTAACATGAAAATGGAGAGAAAATAAAATCCTAATTAACGATTATCAATTAAAATATCGGTTTGAACGAGAATCGTTATCGGGGGCAGAGGACGAATTGAATGCATGTTAAAATTCTTGCAAACAAAGAGATTGTTCAACGCGCTGTTGGGAAATACTCGATGTAAATACTTGTATTTTTATTGAACAAAATGCATATATCTCGGGGGAAGACAATATTTTGCAAAGTTTGTTGGAGCACAGATTTTTTGGGGAACCGCTAGCACGAGCTATCGAATGGACGTCGCGTTTATCTCTGACGAGCTTGACCACTATCGTACTAACGTTTTTGTATTGTCAACAAGTTGCATAACTATGTCTAGTGGCACTC
Source organism: Trachymyrmex septentrionalis (assembly GCF_001594115.1). Taxonomy (NCBI): domain Eukaryota; kingdom Metazoa; phylum Arthropoda; class Insecta; order Hymenoptera; family Formicidae; genus Trachymyrmex; species Trachymyrmex septentrionalis. Next base: position 5,160,729 of record NW_017304228.1, on the reverse strand, counting down.
TATATAATTTCGTATTCTATATATCATATTCTACTTGTACCTCTAGCGTTCCGTATATCTATGTAGCTCTACATCTGTCTGTATACTATATATATACATGCTATATATACATACACACTCTTATCTCAATGTATATATATGTACTGTACCCTATCCTTTTCTACCATCTCACGATTCAATAATGCGCTCTTTTTCCCCCCTCTTACGTAGCTTACGAGGGAGATACCTCACACGTTGCTGTGATACTTGTACTCGCGATATCTTTATTCTACAGCAATAATATTTATACTAGAACTTTAACTTTCAATGGAATCTCGTTTGATGATTTTTCCAATTTTTCTTTTTTTTTTTTTTGTTTAATCTATCGACACTTCCTTTCTTTCGGGACACCGGGATTTGATTGTAATTAATTATAAAAGGATCTTTTTTTAAGAGGGATTTAATTTTATATTAACTTTTTAGATCTCTGTTTCGATTTCTCTTTTTTCCTCCCTGATGACTTTTCTTCCAGCTCGAACTGATCGTCGAACTATCGCTATGCTACTGCCTGTCGTCGTCTTCCCCTTCGCCATCTACTTCGAACGGCCTACTATTACTACTACTATTACTACTATTCTACCACTGTTACTATATAATTCTACTATTACCGCTATTACTGGAAACTTTGGTCTTTTCGGCACGTGGACACTCACTGAGACATTACTATGTCGTTATTGGCTCGATAATAGTGTCGCTATGCATGAGAATAGATATAATGATGATAATGATTAAACTGTCTTGTTAATTTTCTTAGTATACACGATGATTTTTCGATACTTTATACTTCGTGTCTGGTTTAATTTTTAACACTTTCATAAATATATATAAAAATTATTAAGTGATTCTTACATATACTTTAATTTTATTTTTAAATATACTTTATATACTTTATTTTTAGAAGGTATTTTATAAAATTGTGTATGTAAAAGAGAAAGAATAGAGGTAATTACCCGAAAAGAACGGTTTTATTGAAGTGAATCTAAGAAGTTAGATAAATGCAGATGTGAAAATTATTTTGTTAGACTATCAAAATAATTATGTAGCTCAAATTAATTGCTAGAATGCCAAAACTTTTTGCAATATTGCTCATCACGCTTGAGTTTCCTATATAATTATTTTGATGGTCCAACAAATTATTTTCATATTTGTATTTATATTATATAAATTTTTAGATACTTCAGAAAAATCGTTCTTTCCGTTTATCTAGTCGAGTGTTCTTAGTGTTTGAAAGAAGAGAAATCTGCAGTATTTGGATAATTTAATCGTGTGTTCTAAGGGTTAAACAAGTATTTGATAACAAGTATGACTTACAGTGGTTTGATATTTTATTATAATAGTAGATATTCTTTTTTAATATTTTTATAAAATATCTCTAAAATATCGATGCAGAACGTATAACAACGTCGAATCAAGAACGACATGTAACCGGTGTCGCTACAGTTTCCGATCTCCGAAATCTTTCTCCTGCATGATGCTGTTCTCTGTGCATCATTGTGTGCTACACGAGACACGTTCGCAGACACACCACGACCTTCACGAGCAGCAAGATACACCTAAAACGCATCTCACGTGTACGTTTCCAAAGTTCGGCGCAACACTTCCGGTTTACCATTGAAATCACCCCGACTCACGACTGATGTCTCTAATAAGTGACGAAACTTGCCGATTTCGTTGGAACGAAACGACGATCGGTCTAATAATTGATTAATCGCCTGCCGAAATCGTCGTATGTGTGGTATATGCGCGTGATGGAGCCATCGCGAAGGCTTCGTGTAGATAGGTAGATAAATGGATATTCAGATTATGCGCTTTATGAGGAAGAGCCAACGAGGCGAACATGTTTGCGCTGTGAAAGACAAACTCGGTTCTCCGATCGCTAGAAAATTCGCGACGGTGCCGAACGTCTTTCAAACATACGGCATACATGTTAAAATTCACGCTGATTAAACATAGACCGGCTTATACAAGTTAGATAAATTACTTTATAACAAATAGCGCGATCGCGCGAGGTAAGCGCAATATATGGCCACAAGTAATTAAGTATCTCTCAGCGTTTCCAAGAAGAAAAACAATGGAGAACATTGACAAGTAGTCAAAAATTAGCGTAGCATAAACGTAGGTAAGCGCTGCTATTTTTTTTTTTTTCATTGAATAAAGAATGCAAAAATTTCAGTCTTTCAGGGATAAGATGCGTCTGAAGTTTAATCTCGTCCGATTGCAACGTATCGATAAATTTATTTTCGAATTAAATATATAAATAATAATTATTTAGAATATAAAATAAATTTAAGAATAAGAATATAAAATAAATTTACTTCTAAATTAAATAAGGAAAATAACAGATTAAAATCTCTATTCTTTTCTCGAAATTAAATAAATTTACTTTTTAAACGTGACAAAGAATTTTTTCTATCTTCCGCTTATAATATCTTATATTTGTAAATACACATATACAGTCACGAAAAAAGTAGGTGATAATAAATATATATTTGTTTTATTTGCAAGTTCGTTAATACCAATGGAATAGTTAACAATTATTAATCTCTAATAATCAATGATGTACGAAAATAATGTATAAACTCTAATTGTGACAAATTGAATCTGCAAAGAAAAAAGTAACTACAAATTTTATTATTTCAGTTTTTATTTTATTATTTATATTTTTTATTATTATTTTATATCTTTATTATTATTATTTTACTTCTAAATGAATATTAGTGAATTTAACGATACGCTGCAAATAATGTTGTGCGATAAAAGGATAATTCGCGGAGAGTAAAATGTTTTTTCGTTTCTCCGTATAGATTATAGATTGTAGATTATAGATTCTATAGACTTTATAAGTACTGTATACCGTGAATCGTTTATTAGGAACGGCAAGATGACAAATCAAATTTAGTACCTTTTCTCTATTATGTGTTTTATATAAAAATTATAATTCTTTTTAAGAAAAATCTATACTTTATAAATAGCCTTGTAGTTTTAATCTAGAAATCGTGTTTACACTTTAACGTGACATTATTAATAATTGGGAAAATCAGGTTAATTATTTTATTAAATTAAATTACGTATATCTGTGTAATTAATAATATCATCATACGATGTATAATTGCATTTATAGAGCCAGTTAAGTGTCATGTTTTTAATAACACTTTTTCCATTCCTGTAATTTTTACTATTCTCTTTCTATATTGTGAGAATCTTATCAGTATTGTAGAATTTTACTGCGAACATATGCATTCGTATGAAACAGTATTAAAAACTTTGCTCTATTCGCAACATGCAACAATCTAATATTTCTTGAAAGTCGAACACAATGGGAACGACAACAATACTTCCATTAGTATCTCATTGAATACCGTCAAAACGAATGACGCGCTTGTAATATGTAATTATTGTCGTTGTCTGTTGTATTGTCGATATCGTCTCTCTAAAATCGAATCTAATATTTCCTCGTGCACATTTTCCAATTTCTCTCATCTCGCCAATTCTTTTTGTTCGTCAAGCTTGTCGCGCTAGCAAGAAAGTAAGTCGTGTATATTCTTTCTTCGTGCAGTGCACGATTAACCCTCTAATTTTCTCCAGGGAGCGTAACTGTGCGAATGATGACGATTTTAGTGAAAGTCTGGGCGTAAAGATTAGGGAGAATACTGTTTCGGACAGCGTGAGAGGGAAAATGAGAGAGAGAGAGAGAGAGAGAGAGAGAGAGAGAGAGTTTCGGTGTCTGATTACAAGTTCTTTTTAGAAACGAATACGGAGTCAATTGTTCATAAAAAACATGCGCATCTTTCGACCATACTCAATCGAAATCGTCGATACACAATTATAATTAAGTCAGAACGAGATCACTCAGCTAATTGTAGAAATTTGAGTACTCGCACACGTACTTACACGTGTACCAAGAAAAAATGGCGCGTACAGATCATACTCGTATACATATTTATGCGAAGAGAAGAAAAGAAGGATATTGATAATAGCAAACTATATATAGAGAGAGCATTAAGTAATAAATTTTATCGTGTCGTGCCAGGTAAGTCGGTAATAGTTTCATGAGGCCTAGCGCAAGAAAGAGATATAATAATACAAAAAAAAAAAAAAGACGCAAGAGAGACTTTCGGATTTTCGACAGGCCGCGTCGTCCCATTTTCCATCCGGATGAGAATCGCAAGACTACGCTCGAGACCGAATATCTCAAAACATCATAATTAAACAATCAAATTGCCACAAAACAAAGCGTCGCACGCAAACGCGGGAAGCAGCTTTCGCGAAAAGCCGATTGCTCTTGTTTCCATGCGTCGGCGACGGTACGATCGCACGAAGTGTAATCCCCCGCGAAATCCGAATTCGCGCACACGCGTCGGCCCGATCGAGTTTGACTTTCGTTGACATTTGAAAAAATATACCGGCCACACGCGCGAATTAGAAAGAGAAAAAGCGAACAAGACGTAGGTGACGCATTCCGATTTTCAAGACATTGGCGAGGGATGATCACGCCGTGTCTTCTTCATATTTTTAACGGCATTCTTATATGAACGACGAAAGACATCTAAAGGATTTATTTATCGCAAGCAATTTTTGTTTGAATCTAATCGTTGAGAGACGAAATTAAAGAGGGATTTTTTTTTTTTTTTCGAGATCGTCCATTCACGAAATTTTTTTCAGCAACGTCACTCAAAGAGGGAAGACGATTTTCCCCAAGCAGAGTAAAAGTCTTGATGACATCAAAAAGTGGCGTCAAAATAGCTTTAAAATGATTATTATAAAAATCGCTAGTATTACAAAAGTCATTTTTCAATCAATCACGATTTATTTTATCCTCATGTTATTGCGACCTGTTCTTCTGCTTGGGTCCATTTAAGATTACAAAAGTAGAGGTTTTGAAAAAGAAAAAAAAAACATTTTTAGGAGACAAACGATCGATATGTAGATCAAGACGATTGAGGAATACGGCAGAGATGATTAAGTGTGAGAATTGTTTTAATTAGAGGAATTGAACTATCATTTTTCCATATATTGCTCACGTAATGTTAAGTAAATATTTTATCTTTTGCAAAGAGGTATTCCGATTGTTGCTGCGCTCGGTGCGCACTATGCGTATCGAACGTCGCGACGAAATGTTCGCGTGTATAGTAGTTCATGCCTGTATAAATTCTATATCCTGTTTTCTCGATATAATTTCCCTCGCATTGACGTGAATTCGCGCGCTCTGCGAGAGATCTCCGCTGGGAGCTGCGCGGGTCAATAAAAATCGGTTCTTCAGGGCATTTCTCAAACGACTTTTGACTGCCAAATTTTACTCACCCGCGCAGCTTCCACGGGTTTGTGGTTATTCGATATTCGCGACAGGCAGCGTTCACAGGTACAAACGCGTATCCGCCAAGTGTAAGCCAGTACTTCGAGATGTATCTTCTAATTTAAATGGATATATAAATATATTCGGAGCATTCGCACAATGTAAGCTGTATATGCAACGTTCCGTACATCGCGCGCTGCAATTATCCGTCACTGGTAGCAGCATAGCGAATATATATCAGGTAGAGACGAGAAAATAGGGAGAAACCGCGCAGATCGATGAACAGATAGACAGTAATTAAAAAAAAAAAAAAAAAAAAAAATCAGAAGAGGATCGGAGGGTATCGATCATCCGAGCTTCGAAGTCAATGCGTTTGACGTCTAGAACAAGTGTGTTATATATAAATATGAACATTATAAATACATATTATAAAATTTAGATTTATATATATATATATATATATATATATATAAATATATATGTAAAAGAGAATGTTATGTATAGAGAAATGGATAACGGCGGGACGTGGAGAGGCACAAATATCAATTATGTCGTTATAACTTTTTCTTCAAACACAAAAAAGTCGCAATATTAATAATAATTTTATTGTGTCATTATTATTGTTGATGTTAATTATTATCGATTAAATGTTATCGGGCAGCACTATTATTGACAACCTGTCGCTTTCGTTATTTGAATCACCGTTGCGATCTACGTCTATCGGCGGTTTTCAATTGTTGTGGCTTAAGTACGTGGGAAGCGGACGAAGCTATAATCGACCAGCTGTCAATTAATTTCGGATGAGACTGCTGCAACACGCTGAGATTCGTTCTGATAACGAATCGTACAGCAGAACGCGATCCATCTTGAGCTTAAATTGTCCACAAAGAATGCACGGTTGTCACCAGTAGCAATTTTTCACAATGCAAAGAGAATTTGATCAATGCTGAGAGGAATAAATCTCAGGCCAGTAAAAGTAGACCAGCGTAAAAATCTAATACTCATATAAAACTAGAGATTAAAATTCGATTGGAATTTAATAAAAAAATAAGAAGAATCAAACTGAAAAAAAAGTCTAGTTGCATTAATGTGAATTGTTTGGAGATGAACAAACCAGAATTTTCTGGTTGAATTCATGATAATTCTTAAGTTAAGATAATCAGATTTCTGATTGACATTATTAGAATCTCCTTACAGTTCGCTCAATTTTCAATTAGAAATTTTTCTCAGCCCAATCTCAAATTTAGTGAACTTTGATTAATCAAATTCTAATCTAATCTGAATCTCAATCTTTAGTCTGATACGAGCTTAACATAATTTTGAAAATGAATACATCTAACGAGGCAACGTTGCGTTGCGTTGCGAATAACGTTTGCCTTTTCGAATCACTAGCTCCGTATTTTTGGACACAATTCAATCAAAGATTTAAGAATCACGAGACGGAGTTAAAGTAAAATTTTCACATTGGTATTTTCCGCTCATGTTCAAATTGTTCTGTCTCTTAAACACGATTGAAATTACGCTTCGTCCTGATTGTCACATCGTGTAGATGCAACGGCTGTTATATGTAGTTTCATGATTTTATTATTGAACATTTTACATTGATTCTTATCAGGCTCTCTCATCAGTTACTCGACTGTAAGGAGCTGCGCCAGATCTTTTTCCTTTAAGTCTTACTATTTAATATATCTCATTTATACACTTAACATTACTTCTCATGCTATACCAATCTCCATGACGATGGCGGCGATGGCGACGACGATGCTGATTTTGATTGTCCTTTATCCTTAGTATCGATCGTATACGTGTACTACTCCGTTATATTGTCCGACAGCATCCTGCATTATTTTGTAAAGAAGAATAAAAATATCTTGACAAACGCAAAAGAAGAGAGTCCCCAATCCAATTTAATTATTTCAGATCGTTCGAGCTTTTTGTTCCAGTCAGTGAGAAAAAGTTCTGATTGAAAATGAACGAATCGGAAGGTTCTGATCATATATCAATCAGAATTCTGATAGATTTGCAGTAAGTCAAGTAAGAGCGTGGTCGAGTTCATGTTATTAGTCTTGAGATAGGTTCGAATAGTTTCATACGATATATCTAAACCTTTCTGCTTCAATTTTGCTTGTCCTTGACGCAGTGTTAAGCCAGGATTCCGTGCAAAACAGATTCACTATTTTTTTATCGTCTTTTTTTGTCCACTTTGCATATCGAGCCACGTTCCGATCGACATTTTTTAATCATCGACATTTTTTGCCACATTATATCGCTACAACCACTTCTGTACGAATGATTTCGACTTTTTCATATATTTAGCAGCCGCTAATTGTGACATTTTTGGACCCTTCGGGTGAGTGCAGAGAAACACAACGTGAGGAACACGCTTCATAGCGTGATGCGTATTTGGTACTCATGGCGCTTAATGTGATTCTCTTAAGAAAGTTCAATGACAACTGAATCTTCCTTACAATGCATCAAGGACAAAGGTGCCCTCTATGGATTCATGATAGATTTAGGGCGATATCTTTTAATTAGCTTTGAGTAAGGACGACCACGCTCTTACTTGACTTACTGTAACTAGAACATTTTGATTGTCTATTTTCTGTCAGAATTCCAATTGATGCAATCTCTTTTAGCTTTCCGTGGATCGGATTTCCAGGCTACTTCTGAGATGTCTACAGAATGTTGTAAGTGACATAGTGAAGAGGCGTCGACGGTACGTATCTGATGATGCTCGACTGCGAGGAACTTAGCGGAATCGCGCTCAGCGGTGCGATCGACAAAGGATTGACAGTGCGAATTTGTTCGGTCGTACTAGTTGTACGTCGAGTAGTTGTACGTTGCGACAGTTGTTTTTTCTTCGGCGTCTCTACTTCCTTGGTCGAAATCGCCGTTGCGCTCTTCAAGGCCGTTGCCGCTGGTGTGATTACACCGGAAGCGCCTGCGGAGAAGAACGGCGAGACAATCATTTTTATTATACGTCGATTTTCTCACAAGATCTCTCATTTCTAGTCCTACCCTTTATAATTTGCTGTAATTTGCACGGTATGATTTGTTGCAAAAAACTAATTTACGATATCAACAAACGAGTTTATGAACCGGTCGCAATCGCGGAGGGAGAGGAGTGACCTTAAGACGATCTTCGGTCCCGGAAATGGGACGACCTTCGAAAGAACGGCGGAAAAAAGTATAAATGAAAAAACAATCTTAATAAAAATCGTATTTTTTAATTTTTTTTGATAGGAAAAAAAAATAAAAATACAGCATAGTTATAATCTTTCTTCGCTATTAAAAAAAAATCATTTATAAAATTTAAATTAGAAAATAATTTCAAGAAATAGCACTATGTTGAAAAAAGTGACATAAGTAAAAAAATTAGCATTTTTGAGAGAGTAAAAGTAAATCGACTCTAAAGATT